>NW_027117044.1:0-47966 GCF_024137725.1 Prorops nasuta | reverse complement strand
GGGTGTGTCACATGGGGTCATTGAGTACTTATATAGGACATGGAGGGGTCACATGGGGTGATTGAGTACTTATATAGGACTAGGGGGGTCAAATGGGGTCATTGAGTACTTATATAGGACTAGGGGGTCACATGGGGTCATTGAGTACTTATATAGGACTAGGGTGTGTCACATGGGGTCATTGAGTACTTATATAGGACATGGAGGGGTCACATGTGGTCATTGAGTACTTATATAGGTCTAGGGGGGTCACATGGGGTCATTGAGTACTTATATAGGACATGGGGTGGTCACATGGGGTCATTGAGTACTTATATAGGACTAGGGTGGGTCACATAGGGTCATTGAGTACTTATATAGGACTAGGGGGGGTCACATGGGGTCATTGAGTACTTATAGGACTAGGGTGGGTCACATGGGGTCATTGAGTACTTATATTGGACTAGGGTGGGTCACATGGGGTCATTGAGTACTTATATAGGACTAGGGGGGTCACATGGGGTCATTGAGTACTTATATAGGACTAGGGTGGGTCACATGGGGGTCATTGAGTACTTATATAGGACTAGGGGGGTCACATGGTGTCATTGAGTACTTATATAGGACTAGGGGGGTCACATGGGGTCATTGAGTACTTATATAGGACATGGGGGGGTCACACATGGGGTCATTGAGTACTTATATAGGACTAGGGGGGTCACATGGGGTCATTGAGTACTTATATAGGACATGGGGGGGTCACATGGGGTCATTGAGTACTTATATAGGACTAGGGTGGGTCACATGGGGTTATTGAGTACTTATATAGGACTAGGGGGGTCACATGGGGTCATTGAGTACTTATATAGGGCTAGGGGGGTCACATTGGGTCATTGAGTACTTATATAGGACATGGGGGGGTCACATGGGGTCATTGAGTACTTATATAGGACATGGGGGGGTCACATGGGGTCATTGAGTACTTATATAGGACTAGGGGGTCACATGGGGTCATTGAGTACTTATATAGGACATGGGGGGGGTCACATGGGGTCATTGAGTACTTATATAGGACTAGGGGGGTCACATGGGGTCATTGAATACTTATATAGGACATGGGGGGTCACATGCGGTCATTGAGTACTTATATAGGACATGGGGGGGGTGACATGGGGTCATTGAGTACTTATATAGGACTAGGGGGGTCACATGGGGTCTTTGAGTACTTATATAGGACATGGGGGGGTCACATGGGGTCATTGAGTACTTATATAGGACTAGGGTGGGTCACATGGGGTCATTGAGTACTTATATAGGACTAGGGGGGTCACATGGGGTCATTGAGTACTTATATAGGACATGGGGGGTCACATGGGGTCATTGAGTACTTATATAGGACTAGGGGGGCCACATGGGGTCATTGAGTACTTATATAGGACTAGAGGGGTCACATGGGGTCATTGAGTACTTATATAGGACATGGGGGGGTCTCATGGGGTCATTGAGTACTTATATAGGACTAGGGGTCACATGGGGTCATTGAGTACTTATATAGGACTAGGGTGGGTCACATGGGGTCATTGAGTACTTATATAGGACTAGGGTGGGTCACATGGGGTCATTGAGTACTTATATAGGACTAGGGGGGTCACATGGGGTCATTGAGTACTTATATAGGACTAGAGGGGTCACATGGGGTCATTGAGTACTTATATAGGACATGGGTGGGTCACATGGGGTCATTGAGTACTTATATAGGACTAGGGGGGTCACATGGGGTCATTGAGTACTTATATAGGACTAGAGGGGTCACATGGGGTCATTGAGTACTTATATAGGACTGGGTGGGTCACATGGGGTCATTGACTACTTATATAGGACTAGGGGGTCACATGGGGTCATTGAGTACTTATATCGGACATGGGGGGGTCACATGGGGTCATTGAGTACTTATAAAGGACATGGGGGGGTCACATGGGGTCATTGAGTACTTATATAGGACTAGGGGGGTCACATGGGGTCATTGAGTACTTATATAGGACATGGGGGGGGTCACATGGGGTCATTGAGTACTTATATAGGATATGGGGGGGTCACATGGGGTCATTGAGTACTTATATAGGACTAGGGGGTCACATGGGGTCATTGAGTACTTATATAGGACATGGGGGGGTCACATGGGGTCATTGAGTACTTATATAGGACTAGGGGGGTCACATGGGGTCATTGAGTACTTATATAGGAATAGGGGGGTCACATGGGGTCATTGAGTACTTATATAGGACTAGGGGGGTCACATGGGGTCATTGAGTACTTATATAGGACATGGCGGGGTCACATGGGGTCATTGAGTACTTATATAGGACATGGGGGGGTCACATGGGGTCATTGAGTACTTATATAGGACATGGAGGGGTCACATGGGGTCATTGAGTACTTATATAGGACTAGGGGGGTCACATGGGGTCATTGAGTACTTATATAGGACTAGGGGGGTCACATGGGGTCATTGAGTACTTATATAGGACTAGAGGGGTCACATGGGGTCATTGAGTACTTATATAGGACTGGGTGGGTCACATGGGGTCATTGAGTACTTATATAGGACATGGGGGGGTCACATGGGGTCATTGAGTACTTATATAGGACTAGGGGGTCACATGGGGTCATTGAGTACTTATATAGGACATGGGGGGGTCACATGGGGTCATAGAGTACTTATATAGGACTAGGGTGGGTCACATGGGGTCATTGAGTACTTATATAGGACTAGGGTGGGTCACATGGGGGTCATTGAGTACTTATATAGGACTAGGGGGGTCACATGGGGTCATTGAGTACTTATATAGGACTAGAGGGGTCACATGGGGTCATTGAGTACTCATATAGGACTAGGGGGGTCACATGGGGTCATTGAGTACTTATATAGGACTAGAGGGGTCACATGGGGTCATTGAGTACTTATATAGGACTAGGGGGGTCACATGGGGTCATTGAGTACTTATATAGGACTAGAGGGGTCACATGGGGTCATTGAGTACTTATATAGGACTGGGTGGGTCACATGGGGTCATTGACTACTTATATAGGACTAGGGGGGTCACATGGGGTCATTGAGTACTTATATAGGACATGGGGGGGTCATATGGGGTCATTGAGTACTTATATAGGACATGGGGGGGTCACATGGCGTCATTGAGTACTTATATAGGACATGGGGGGGTCACATGGGGTCATTGAGTACTTATATAGGACTAGGGGGTCACATGGGGTCATTGAGTACTTATATAGGACATGGGGGGGTCACATGGGGTCATTGAGTACTTATATAGGACTAGGGGGGTCACATGGGGTCATTGAATACTTATATAGGACATGGGGGGTCACATGGGGTCATTGAGTACTTATATAGGACATGGGGGGGTCACATGGGGTCATTGAGTACTTATATTGGACTAGGGTGGGTCACATGGGGTCATTGAGTACTTATATAGGACTAGGGGGGTCACATGGGGTCATTGAGTACTTATATAGGACTAGGGTGGGTCACATGGGGTCATTGAGTACTTATATAGGACTAGGGGGGTCACATGGTGTCATTGAGTACTTATATAGGACTAGGGGGGTCACATGGGGTCATTGAGTACTTATATAGGACATGGGGGGGTCACACATGGGGTCATTGAGTACTTATATAGGACTAGGGGGGTCACATGGGGTCATTGAGTACTTATATAGGACATGGGGGGGTCACATGCGGTCATTGAGTACTTATATAGGACTAGGGTGGGTCACATGGGGTTATTGAGTACTTATATAGGACTAGGGGGGTCACATGGAGTCATTGAGTACTTATATAGGGCTAGGGGGGTCACATTGGGTCATTGAGTACTTATATAGGACATGGGGGGGTCACATGGGGTCATTGAGTACTTATATAGGACATGGGGGGGTCACATGGGGTCATTGAGTACTTATATAGGACTAGGGGGTCACATGGGGTCATTGAGTACTTATATAGGACATGGGGGGGTCACATGGGGTCATTGAGTACTTATATAGGACTAGGGGGGTCACATGGGGTCATTGAATACTTATATAGGACATGGGGGTCACATGCGGTCATTGAGTACTTATATAGGACATGGGGGGGTCACATGGGGTCATTGAGTACTTATATAGGACTAGGGGGGTCACATGGGGTCTTTGAGTACTTATATAGGACATGGGGGGGTCACATGGGGTCATTGAGTACTTATATAGGACTAGGGTGGGTCACATGGGGTCATTGAGTACTTATATAGGACTAGGGGGGTCACATGGGGTCATTGAGTACTTATATAGGACATGGGGGGTCACATGGGGTCATTGAGTACTTATATAGGACTAGGGGGGCCACATGGGGTCATTGAGTACTTATATAGGACTAGAGGGGTCACATGGGGTCATTGAGTACTTATATAGGACATGGGGGGGTCTCATGGGGTCATTGAGTACTTATATAGGACTAGGGGGTCACATGGGGTCATTGAGTACTTATATAGGACTAGGGTGGGTCACATGGGGTCATTGAGTACTTATATAGGACTAAGGTGGGTCACATGGGGTCATTGAGTACTTATATAGGACTAGGGGGGTCACATGGGGTCATTGAGTACTTATATAGGACTAGAGGGGTCACATGGGGTCATTGAGTACTTATATAGGACATGGGTGGGTCACATGGGGTCATTGAGTACTTATATAGGACTAGGGGGGTCACATGGGGTCATTGAGTACTTATATAGGACTAGGGGGGTCACATGGGGTCATTGAGTACTTATATAGGACATGGGGGGGTCACATGGGGTCATTGAGTACTTATATAGGATATGGGGGGGTCACATGGGGTCATTGAGTACTTATTATAGGACTAGGGGGTCACATGGGGTCATTGAGTACTTATATAGGACATGGGGGGGTCACATGGGGTCATTGAGTACTTATATTGGACACGGGGGGGTCACATGGGGTCATTGAGTACTTATATAGGACATGGGGGGGGTCACATGGGGTCATTGAGTACTTATATAGGACATGGGGGGGTCACATGGGGTCATTGAGTACTTATATAGGACTAGGGGGGTCACATGGGGTCATTGAGTACTTATATAGGAATAGGGGGGTCACATGGGGTCATTGAGTACTTATATAGGACTAGGGGGGTCACATGGGGTCATTGAGTACTTATATAGGACATGGCGGGGTCACATGGGGTCATTGAGTACTTATATAGGACATGGGGGGGGTCACATGGGGTCATTGAGTACTTATATAGGACATGGAGGGGTCACATGGGGTCATTGAGTACTTATATAGGACTAGGGGGGTCACATGGGGTCATTGAGTACTTATATAGGACTAGGGGGGGTCACATGGGGTCATTGAGTACTTATATAGGACTAGAGGGGTCACATGGGGTCATTGAGTACTTATATAGGACTGGGTGGGTCACATGGGGTCATTGAGTACTTATATAGGACATGGGGGAATCACATGGGGTCATTGAGTACTTATATAGGACTAGGGGGTCACATGGGGTCATTGAGTACTTATATAGGACATGGGGGGGTCACATGGGGTCATAGAGTACTTATATAGGACTAGGGTGGGTCACATGGGGTCATTGAGTACTTATATAGGACTAGGGTGGGTCACATGGGGTCATTGAGTACTTATATAGGACTAGGGGGGTCACATGGGGTCATTGAGTACTTATATAGGACTAGAGGGGTCACATGGGGTCATTGAGTACTTATATAGGACTAGGGGGGTCACATGGGGTCATTGAGTACTTATATAGGACTAGAGGGGTCACATGGGGTCATTGAGTACTTATATAGGACTAGGGGGGTCACATGGGGTCATTGAGTACTTATATAGGACTAGAGGGGTCACATGGGGTCATTGAGTACTTATATAGGACTGGGTGGGTCACATGGGGTCATTGACTACTTATATAGGACTAGGGGGGTCACATGGGGTCATTGAGTACTTATATAGGACATGGGGGGGTCATATGGGGTCATTGAGTACTTATATAGGACATGGGGGGGTCACATGGCGTCATTGAGTACTTATATAGGACATGGGGGGGTCACATGGGGTCATTGAGTACTTATATAGGACTAGGGGGTCACATGGGGTCATTGAGTACTTATATAGGACATGGGGGGGTCACATGGGGTCATTGAGTACTTATATAGGACTAGGGGGGTCACATGGGGTCATTGAATACTTATATAGGACATGGGGGGTCACATGGGGTCATTGAGTACTTATATAGGACATGGGGGGTCACATGGGGTCATTGAGTACTTATATAGGACTAGGGGGGTCACATGGGGTCATTGAGTACTTATATAGGACATGGGGGGGTCACATGGGGTCATTGAGTACTTATATAGGACTAGGGTGGGGTCACATGGGGTCATTGACTACTTATATTGGACTAGGGGGGTCACATGGGGTCATTGAGTACTTATATAGGACATGACGGGGTCACATGGGGTCATTGAGTACTTATATAGGACATGGGGGGTCACATGGGGTCATTGAGTACTTATATAGGACATGGAGGGGTCACATGGGGTCATTGAGTACTTATATAGCACTAGGGGGGTCATCTGGGGTCATTGAGTACTTATATAGGACTAGGGGGGTCACATGGGGTCATTGAGTACTTATATAGGACTAGGGGGGTCACATGGGGTCATTGAGTACTTATATAGGACATGGGGGGGTCACATGGGGTCATTGAGTACTTATATAGGACTAGGGGGGTCACATGGGGTCATTGAGTACTTATATAGGACTAGGGGGGTCACATGGGGTCATTGAGTACTTATATAGGACGAGGGTGGGTCACATGGGGTCATTGAGTACTTATATAGGACATGGGTGGTCATATGGGGTCATTGAGTACTTATATAGGACATGGGGGGGTCACATGGGGTCATTGAGTACTTATATAGGACATGGGGGGTCACATGGGGTCATTGAGTACTTATATAGGACTTGGGGGTCACATGGGGTCATTGAGTACTTATATAGGACTAGGGTGGGTCACACATGGGGTCATTGAGTACTTATATAGGACATGGAGGGGTCACATGGGGTCAATGAGTACTTATATAGGACTAGGGGGGTCACATGGGGTCATTGAGTACTTATATAGGACATGGGGGGGTCACATGGGGTCATTGAGTACTTATATAGGACTAGGGGGTCACATGGGGTCATTGAGTACTTATATAGGACTAGGGTGTGTCACATGGGGTCATTGAGTACTTATATAGGACATGGAGGGGTCACATGGGGTCATTGAGTACTTATATAGGACTAGGGGGGTCACATGGGGTCATTGAGTACTTATATAGGACATGGGGGGGTCACATGGGGTCATTGAGTACTTATATAGGACTAGGGTGGGTCACATGGGGTCATTGAGTACTTATATAGGACTAGGGGGGTCACATGGGGTCATTGAGTACTTATATAGGACATGGGGGGGTCACATGGGGTCATTGAGTACTTATATAGGACATGGGTGGGTCACATGGGGTCATTGAGTACTTATATAGGACATGGGGGGGTCACATGGGGTTATTGAGTACTTATATAGGACTAGGGGGGTTACATGGGGTCATTGAGTACTTATATAGGATATGGGGGGGTCACATGGGGTCATTGAGTACTTATATAGGACTAGGGTGGGTCACATGGGGTCATTGAGTACTTATATAGGACATGGGGGGGTCACATGGGGTCATTGAGTACTTATAGGACTAGGGTGGGTCACATGGGGTCATTGAGTACTTATATAGGACTAGGGTGGGTCACATGGGGTAATTAAGTACTTATATAGGACATGGGGGGGGGGTCACATGGGGTCATTGAGTACTTATATAGGACATGGGTGGGTCACATGGGGTCATTGAGTACTTATATAGGACATGGGGGGGTCACATGGGGTCATTGAGTACTTATATAGGACTAGGGGGGTCACATGGGGTCATTGAGTACTTATATAGGACACGGGGGGGTCACATGGGGTTATTGAGTACTTATATAGGACTAGAGTGGGTCACATGGGGTCATTGACTACTTATATAGGACTAGGGGGGTCACATGGGGTCATTGAGTACTTATATAGGACATGCGGGGGTCACATGGGGTCATTGAGTACTTATATAGGACATGGGGGGGTCACATGTGGTCATTGAGTACTTATATAGGACTAGGGGGTCACATGGGGTCATTGAGTACTTATATAGGACTAGGGTGGGTCACATGGGGTCATTGAGTACTTATATAGGACATGGAGGGGGACACATGGGGTCATTGAGTACTTATATAGGACTAGGGGGGTCACATGGGGTCATTGAGTATTTATATAGGACTAGGGGGGTCACATGGGGTCATTGAGTACTTATATAGGACTAGAGGGGTCACATGGGGTCATTGAGTACTTATATAGGACTAGGGTAGGTCACATGGGGTCATTGACTACTTATATAGGACTAGGGGGGTCACATGGGGTCATTGAGTACTTATATAGGACTAGGGGGGTCACATGGGGTCATTGAGTACTTATATAGGAAATGGGGGGGTCACATGGAGTCATTGAGTACTTATATAGGACTAGGGTGGGTCACATGGGGTCATTGACTACTTATATAGGACTAAGGGGGTTACATGGCGTCATTGAGTACTTATATAGGACTAGGGTGGGTCACATGAGGTCATTGAGTACTTATATAGGACTAGGGGGGTCACATGGGGTCATTGAGTACTTATATAGGATGAGGGTGGGTCACATGGGGTCATTGAGTACTTATATAGGACATGGGGGGGTCACATGGGGTCATTGAGTACTTATATAGGACTAGGGGGTCACATGGGGTCATTGAGTACTTATATAGGACTAGGGTGTGTCACATGGGGTCATTGAGTACTTATATAGGACTAGGGTGGGTCACATGGGGTCATTGAGTACTTATATAGGACATGGGGGGGTCACATGGGGTCATTGAGTACTTATAGGACTAGGGTGGGTCACATGGGGTCATTGAGTACTTATATAGGACTAGGGTGGGTCACATGGGGTAATTGAGTACTTATATAGGACATGGAGGGGTCACATGGGGTCATTGAGTACTTATATAGGACTAGGGGGGTCACATGGGGTCATTGAGTACTTATATAGGACATGGGGGGGTCACATGGGGTCATTGAGTACTTATATAGGACTAGGGTGGGTCACATGGGGTCATTGAGTACTTATATAGGACATGGGTGGGTCACATGGGGTCATTGAGTACTTATATAGGACATGGGGGGGTCACATGGGGTCATTGAGTACTTATATAGGACTAGGGGGGTCACATGGGGTCATTGAGTACTTATATAGGACACGGGGGGGTCACATGGGGTTATTGAGTACTTATATAGGACTAGAGTGGGTCACATGGGGTCATTGACTACTTATATAGGACTAGGGGGGTCACATGGGGTCATTGAGTACTTATATAGGACATGCGGGGGTCACATGGGGTGATTGAGTACTTATATAGGACTAGGGTGGGTCACATGGGGTCATTGAGTACTTATATAGGACTAGGGGGGTCACATGGGGTCATTGAGTACTTATATAGGACTAGGGGGGTCACATGGGGTCATTGAGTACTTATATAGGACATGGGGGGGTCACATGGGGTCATTGAGTACTTATATAGGACTAGGGGGTCACATGGGGTCATTGAGTACTTATATAGGACTAGGGTGTGTCACATGGGGTCATTGAGTACTTATATAGGACTAGGGGGGTTACATGGGGTCATTGAGTACTTATATAGGACATGGGGGGGTCACATGGGGTCATTGAGTACTTATATAGGACAAGGGTGGGTCACATGGGGTCATTGAGTACTTATATAGGACATGGGCGGGTCACATGGGGTCATTGAGTACTTATAGGACTAGGGTGGGTCACATGGGGTCATTGAGTACTTATATAGGACTAGGGTGGGTCACATGGGGTAATTGAGTACTTATATAGGACATGGGGGGAGGTCACATGGGGTCATTGAGTACTTATATAGGACATGGGTGGGTCACATGGGGTCATTGAGTACTTATATAGGACATGGGGGGGTCACATGGGGTCATTGAGTACTTATATAGGACTAGGGGGGTCACATGGGGTCATTGAGTACTTATATAGGACACGGGGGGGTCACATGGGGTTATTGAGTACTTATATAGGACTAGAGTGGGTCACATGGGGTCATTGACTACTTATATAGGACTAGGGGGGTCACATGGGGTCATTGAGTACTTATATAGGACATGCGGGGGTCACATGGGGTCATTGAGTACTTATATAGGACATGGGGGGGGTCACATGGGGTCATTGAGTACTTATATAGGACTAGGGGGTCACATGGGGTCATTGAGTACTTATATAGGACTAGGGTAGGTCACATGGGGTCATTGAGTACTTATATAGGACATGGAGGGGACACATGGGGTCATTGAGTACTTATATAGGACTAGGGGGGGTCACATGGGGTCATTGAGTACTTATATAGGACTAGGGGGGTCACATGGGGTCATTGAGTACTTATATAGGACTAGAGGGGTCACATGGGGTCATTGAGTACTTTTATAGGACTAGGGTAGGTCACATGGGGTCATTGACTACTTATATAGGACTAGGGGGGTCACATGGGGTCATTGAGTACTTATATAGGACTAAGGGGGTCACATGGGGTCATTGAGTACTTATATAGGAAATGGGGGGGTCACATGGGGTCATTGAGTACTTATATAGGACTAGGGTGGGTCACATGGGGTCATTGACTACTTATATAGGACTAGGGGGGTTACATGGGGTCATTGAGTACTTATATAGGACTAGGGTGGGTCACATGGGGTCATTGAGTACTTATATAGGACTAGGGGGGTCACATGGGGTCATTGAGTACTTATATAGGAAGAGGGTGGGTCACATGGGGTCATTGAGTACTTATATAGGACATGGGGGGGTCACATGGGGTCATTGAGTACTTATATAGGACATGGGGGGGTCACATGGGGCCATTGAGTACTTATATAGGACAAGGGGGAGTCACATAGGGTCATTGAGTACTTATATAGGACTAGGGGGTCACATGGGGTCATTGAGTACTTATATAGGACTAGGGTGTGTCACATGGGGTCATTGAGTACTTATATAGGACATGGAGGGGTCACATGGGGTGATTGAGTACTTATATAGGACTAGGGGGGTCAAATGGGGTCATTGAGTACTTATATAGGACTAGGGGGTCACATGGGGTCATTGAGTACTTATATAGGACTAGGGTGTGTCACATGGGGTCATTGAGTACTTATATAGGACATGGAGGGGTCACATGTGGTCATTGAGTACTTATATAGGTCTAGGGGGGGTCACATGGGGTCATTGAGTACTTATATAGGACATGGGGTGGTCACATGGGGTCATTGAGTACTTATATAGGACTAGGGTGGGTCACATAGGGTCATTGAGTACTTATATAGGACTAGGGGGGTCACATGGGGTCATTGAGTACTTATAGGACTAGGGTGGGTCACATGGGGTCATTGAGTACTTATATTGGACTAGGGTGGGTCACATGGGGGTCATTGAGTACTTATATAGGACTAGGGGGGTCACATGGGGTCATTGAGTACTTATATAGGACTAGGGTGGGTCACATGGGGTCATTGAGTACTTATATAGGACTAGGGGGGTCACATGGTGTCATTGAGTACTTATATAGGACTAGGGGGGTCACATGGGGTCATTGAGTACTTATATAGGACATGGGGGGGTCACACATGGGGTCATTGAGTACTTATATAGGACTAGGGGGGTCACATGGGGTCATTGAGTACTTATATAGGACCTGGGGGGGTCACATGGGGTCATTGAGTACTTATATAGGACTAGGGTGGGTCACATGGGGTTATTGAGTACTTATATAGGACTAGGGGGGTCACATGGGGTCATTGAGTACTTATATAGGGCTAGGGGGGTCACATTGGGTCATTGAGTACTTATATAGGACATGGGGGGGTCACATGGGGTCATTGAGTACTTATATAGGACATGGGGGGGTCACATGGGGTCATTGAGTACTTATATAGGACTAGGGGGTCACATGGGGTCATTGAGTACTTATATAGGACATGGGGGGGTCACATGGGGTCATTGAGTACTTATATAGGACTAGGGGGGTCACATGGGGTCATTGAATACTTATATAGGACATGGGGGGTCACATGCGGTCATTGAGTACTTATATAGGACATGGGGGGGTGACATGGGGTCATTGAGTACTTATATAGGACTAGGGGGGTCACATGGGGTCTTTGAGTACTTATATAGGACATGGGGGGGTCACATGGGGTCATTGAGTACTTATATAGGACTAGGGTGGGTCACATGGGGTCATTGAGTACTTATATAGGACTAGGGGGGTCACATGGGGTCATTGAGTACTTATATAGGACATGGGGGGTCACATGGGGTCATTGAGTACTTATATAGGACTAGGGGGGCCACATGGGGTCATTGAGTACTTATATAGGACTAGAGGGGTCACATGGGGTCATTGAGTACTTATATAGGACATGGGGGGGTCTCATGGGGTCATTGAGTACTTATATAGGACTAGGGGGTCACATGGGGTCATTGAGTACTTATATAGGACTAGGGTGGGTCACATGGGGTCATTGAGTACTTATATAGGACTAGGGTGGGTCACATGGGGTCATTGAGTACTTATATAGGACTAGGGGGGTCACATGGGGTCATTGAGTACTTATATAGGACTAGAGGGGTCACATGGGGTCATTGAGTACTTATATAGGACATGGGTGGGTCACATGGGGTCATTGAGTACTTATATAGGACTAGGGGGGTCACATGGGGTCATTGAGTACTTATATAGGACTAGAGGGGTCACATGGGGTCATTGAGTACTTATATAGGACATGGAGGGGACACATGGGGTCATTGAGTACTTATATAGGACTAGGGGGGTCACATGGGGTCATTGAGTATTTATATAGGACTAGGGGGGTCACATGGGGTCATTGAGTACTTATAGGACTAGGGTGGGTCACATGGGGTCATTGAGTACTTATATTGGACTAGGGTGGGTCACATGGGGTCATTGAGTACTTATATAGGACTAGGGGGGTCACATGGGGTCATTGAGTACTTATATAGGACTAGGGTGGGTCACATGGGGTCATTGAGTACTTATATAGGACTAGGGGGGTCACATGGTGTCATTGAGTACTTATATAGGACTAGGGGGGTCACATGGGGTCATTGAGTACTTATATAGGACATGGGGGGGTCACACATGGGGTCATTGAGTACTTATATAGGACTAGGGGGGTCACATGGGGTCATTGAGTACTTATATAGGACCTGGGGGGGTCACATGGGGTCATTGAGTACTTATATAGGACTAGGGTGGGTCACATGGGGTTATTGAGTACTTATATAGGACTAGGGGGGTCACATGGGGTCATTGAGTACTTATATAGGGCTAGGGGGGTCACATTGGGTCATTGAGTACTTATATAGGACATGGGGGGGGTCACATGGGGTCATTGAGTACTTATATAGGACATGGGGGGGTCACATGGGGTCATTGAGTACTTATATGACTAGGGGGTCACATGGGGTCATTGAGTACTTATATAGGACATGGGGGGGGTCACATGGGGTCATTGAGTACTTATATAGGACTAGGGGGGTCACATGGGGTCATTGAATACTTATATAGGACATGGGGGGTCACATGCGGTCATTGAGTACTTATATAGGACATGGGGGGGTGACATGGGGTCATTGAGTACTTATATAGGACTAGGGGGGTCACATGGGGTCTTTGAGTACTTATATAGGACATGGGGGGGTCACATGGGGTCATTGAGTACTTATATAGGACTAGGGTGGGTCACATGGGGTCATTGAGTACTTATATAGGACTAGGGGGGTCACATGGGGTCATTGAGTACTTATATAGGACATGGGGGGTCACATGGGGTCATTGAGTACTTATATAGGACTAGGGGGGCCACATGGGGTCATTGAGTACTTATATAGGACTAGAGGGGTCACATGGGGTCATTGAGTACTTATATAGGACATGGGGGGGTCTCATGGGGTCATTGAGTACTTATATAGGACTAGGGGGTCACATGGGGTCATTGAGTACTTATATAGGACTAGGGTGGGTCACATGGGGTCATTGAGTACTTATATAGGACTAGGGTGGGTCACATGGGGTCATTGAGTACTTATATAGGACTAGGGGGGTCACATGGGGTCATTGAGTACTTATATAGGACTAGAGGGGTCACATGGGGTCATTGAGTACTTATATAGGACATGGGTGGGTCACATGGGGTCATTGAGTACTTATATAGGACTAGGGGGTCACATGGGGTCATTGAGTACTTATATAGGACTAGGGTGGGTCACATGGGGTCATTGAGTACTTATATAGGACATGGAGGGGACACATGGGGTCATTGAGTACTTATATAGGACTAGGGGGGTCACATGGGGTCATTGAGTATTTATATAGGACTAGGGGGGTCACATGGGGTCATTGAGTACTTATATAGGACTAGAGGGGTCACATGGGGTCATTGAGTACTTATATAGGACTAGGGTAGGTCACATGGGGTCATTGACTACTTATATAGGACTAGGGGGGTCACATGGGGTCATTGAGTACTTATATAGGACTAGGGGGGTCACATGGGGTCATTGAGTACTTATATAGGAAATGGGGGGGTCACATGGAGTCATTGAGTACTTATATAGGACTAGGGTGGGTCACATGGGGTCATTGACTACTTATATAGGACTAAGGGGGTTACATGGCGTCATTGAGTACTTATATAGGACTAGGGTGGGTCACATGAGGTCATTGAGTACTTATATAGGACTAGGGGGGTCACATGGGGTCATTGAGTACTTATATAGGATGAGGGTGGGTCACATGGGGTCATTGAGTACTTATATAGGACATGGGGGGGTCACATGGGGTCATTGAGTACTTATATAGGACTAGGGGGTCACATGGGGTCATTGAGTACTTATATAGGACTAGGGTGTGTCACATGGGGTCATTGAGTACTTATATAGGACTAGGGTGGGTCACATGGGGTCATTGAGTACTTATATAGGACATGGGGGGGTCACATGGGGTCATTGAGTACTTATAGGACTAGGGTGGGTCACATGGGGTCATTGAGTACTTATATAGGACTAGGGTGGGTCACATGGGGTAATTGAGTACTTATATAGGACATGGAGGGGTCACATGGGGTCATTGAGTACTTATATAGGACTAGGGGGGTCACATGGGGTCATTGAGTACTTATATAGGACATGGGGGGGTCACATGGGGTCATTGAGTACTTATATAGGACTAGGGTGGGTCACATGGGGTCATTGAGTACTTATATAGGACATGGGTGGGTCACATGGGGTCATTGAGTACTTATATAGGACATGGGGGGGTCACATGGGGTCATTGAGTACTTATATAGGACTAGGGGGGTCACATGGGGTCATTGAGTACTTATATAGGACACGGGGGGGTCACATGGGGTTATTGAGTACTTATATAGGACTAGAGTGGGTCACATGGGGTCATTGACTACTTATATAGGACTAGGGGGGTCACATGGGGTCATTGAGTACTTATATAGGACATGCGGGGGTCACATGGGGTGATTGAGTACTTATATAGGACTAGGGTGGGTCACATGGGGTCATTGAGTACTTATATAGGACTAGGGGGGTCACATGGGGTCATTGAGTACTTATATAGGACTAGGGGGGTCACATGGGGTCATTGAGTACTTATATAGGACATGGGGGGGTCACATGGGGTCATTGAGTACTTATATAGGACTAGGGGGTCACATGGGGTCATTGAGTACTTATATAGGACTAGGGTGTGTCACATGGGGTCATTGAGTACTTATATAGGACTAGGGGGGTTACATGGGGTCATTGAGTACTTATATAGGACATGGGGGGGTCACATGGGGTCATTGAGTACTTATATAGGACAAGGGTGGGTCACATGGGGTCATTGAGTACTTATATAGGACATGGGGGGGTCACATGGGGTCATTGAGTACTTATAGGACTAGGGTGGGTCACATGGGGTCATTGAGTACTTATATAGGACTAGGGTGGGTCACATGGGGTAATTGAGTACTTATATAGGACATGGGGGGAGGTCACATGGGGTCATTGAGTACTTATATAGGACATGGGTGGGTCACATGGGGTCATTGAGTACTTATATAGGACATGGGGGGTCACATGGGGTCATTGAGTACTTATATAGGACTAGGGGGGTCACATGGGGTCATTGAGTACTTATATAGGACACGGGGGGGTCACATGGGGTTATTGAGTACTTATATAGGACTAGAGTGGGTCACATGGGGTCATTGACTACTTATATAGGACTAGGGGGGTCACATGGGGTCATTGAGTACTTATATAGGACATGCGGGGGTCACATGGGGTCATTGAGTACTTATATAGGACATGGGGGGGGTCACATGGGGTCATTGAGTACTTATATAGGACTAGGGGGTCACATGGGGTCATTGAGTACTTATATAGGACTAGGGTAGGTCACATGGGGTCATTGAGTACTTATATAGGACATGGAGGGGACACATGGGGTCATTGAGTACTTATATAGGACTAGGGGGGTCACATGGGGTCATTGAGTACTTATATAGGACTAGGGGGGTCACATGGGGTCATTGAGTACTTATATAGGACTAAAGGGGTCACATGGGGTCATTGAGTACTTTTATAGGACTAGGGTAGGTCACATGGGGTCATTGACTACTTATATAGGACTAGGGGGGTCACATGGGGTCATTGAGTACTTATATAGGACTAAGGGGGTCACATGGGGTCATTGAGTACTTATATAGGAAATGGGGGGGTCACATGGGGTCATTGAGTACTTATATAGGACTAGGGTGGGTCACATGGGGTCATTGACTACTTATATAGGACTAGGGGGGTTACATGGGGTCATTGAGTACTTATATAGGACTAGGGTGGGTCACATGGGGTCATTGAGTACTTATATAGGACTAGGGGGGTCACATGGGGTCATTGAGTACTTATATAGGAAGAGGGTGGGTCACATGGGGTCATTGAGTACTTATATAGGACATGGGGGGGTCACATGGGGTCATTGAGTACTTATATAGGACATGGGGGGGTCACATGGGGCCATTGAGTACTTATATAGGACAAGGGGGAGTCACATAGGGTCATTGAGTACTTATATAGGACTAGGGGGTCACATGGGGTCATTGAGTACTTATATAGGACTAGGGTGTGTCACATGGGGTCATTGAGTACTTATATAGGACATGGAGGGGTCACATGGGGTGATTGAGTACTTATATAGGACTAGGGGGGTCAAATGGGGTCATTGAGTACTTATATAGGACTAGGGGGTCACATGGGGTCATTGAGTACTTATATAGGACTAGGGTGTGTCACATGGGGTCATTGAGTACTTATATAGGACATGGAGGGGTCACATGTGGTCATTGAGTACTTATATAGGTCTAGGGGGGTCACATGGGGTCATTGAGTACTTATATAGGACATGGGGTAGTCACATGGGGTCATTGAGTACTTATATAGGACTAGGGTGGGTCACATAGGGTCATTGAGTACTTATATAGGACTAGGGGGGTCACATGGGGTCATTGAGTACTTATAGGACTAGGGTGGGTCACATGGGGTCATTGAGTACTTATATTGGACTAGGGTGGGTCACATGGGGTCATTGAGTACTTATATAGGACTAGGGGGGTCACATGGGGTCATTGAGTACTTATATAGGACTAGGGTGGGTCACATGGGGTCATTGAGTACTTATATAGGACTAGGGGGGTCACATGGTGTCATTGAGTACTTATATAGGACTAGGGGGGTCACATGGGGTCATTGAGTACTTATATAGGACATGGGGGGGTCACACATGGGGTCATTGAGTACTTATATAGGACTAGGGGGGTCACATGGGGTCATTGAGTACTTATATAGGACCTGGGGGGGTCACATGGGGTCATTGAGTACTTATATAGGACTAGGGTGGGTCACATGGCGTTATTGAGTACTTATATAGGACTAGGGGGGTCACATGGGGTCATTGAGTACTTATATAGGGCTAGGGGGGTCACATTGGGTCATTGAGTACTTATATAGGACATGGGGGGGTCACATGGGGTCATTGAGTACTTATATAGGACATGGGGGGGTCACATGGGGTCATTGAGTACTTATATAGGACTAGGGGGTCACATGGGGTCATTGAGTACTTATATAGGACATGGGGGGGTCACATGGGGTCATTGAGTACTTATATAGGACATGGGGGGGTCACACATGGGGTCATTGAGTACTTATATAGGACTAGGGGGGTCACATGGGGTCATTGAGTACTTATATAGGACCTGGGGGGGTCACATGGGGTCATTGAGTACTTATATAGGACTAGGGTGGGTCACATGGGGTTATTGAGTACTTATATAGGACTAGGGGGGTCACATGGGGTCATTGAGTACTTATATAGGACATGGGGGGTCACATGGGGTCATTGAGTACTTATATAGGACTAGGGGGGCCACATGGGGTCATTGAGTACTTATATAGGACTAGAGGGGTCACATGGGGTCATTGAGTACTTATATAGGACATGGGGGGGTCTCATGGGGTCATTGAGTACTTATATAGGACTAGGGGGTCACATGGGGTCATTGAGTACTTATATAGGACTAGGGTGGGTCACATGGGGTCATTGAGTACTTATATAGGACTAGGGTGGGTCACATGGGGTCATTGAGTACTTATATAGGACTAGGGGGGTCACATGGGGTCATTGAGTACTTATATAGGACTAGAGGGGTCACATGGGGTCATTGAGTACTTATATAGGACATGGGTGGGTCACATGGGGTCATTGAGTACTTATATAGGACTAGGGGGGTCACATGGGGTCATTGAGTACTTATATAGGACTAGAGGGGTCACATGGGGTCATTGAGTACTTATATAGGACTGGGTGGGTCACATGGGGTCATTGACTACTTATATAGGACTAGGGGGGTCACATGGGGTCATTGAGTACTTATATCGGACATGGGGGGGTCACATGGGGTCATTGAGTACTTATAAAGGACATGGGGGGGTCACATGGGGTCATTGAGTACTTATATAGGACTAGGGGGGTCACATGGGGTCATTGAGTACTTATATAGGACATGGGGGGGTCACATGGGGTCATTGAGTACTTATATAGGATATGGGGGGGTCACATGGGGTCATTGAGTACTTATATAGGACTAGGGGGTCACATGGGGTCATTGAGTACTTATATAGGACATGGGGGGGTCACATGGGGTCATTGAGTACTTATATAGGACTAGGGGGGTCACATGGGGTCATTGAGTACTTATATAGGAATAGGGGGGTCACATGGGGTCATTGAGTACTTATATAGGACTAGGGGGGTCACATGGGGTCATTGAGTACTTATATAGGACATGGCGGGGTCACATGGGGTCATTGAGTACTTATATAGGACATGGGGGGGTCACATGGGGTCATTGAATACTTATATAGGACATGGAGGGGTCACATGGGGTCATTGAGTACTTATATAGGACTAGGGGGGTCACATGGTGTCATTGAGTACTTATATAGGACTAGGGGGGTCACATGGGGTCATTGAGTACTTATATAGGACTAGAGGGGTCACATGGGGTCATTGAGTACTTATATAGGACTGGGTGGGTCACATGGGGTCATTGAGTACTTATATAGGACATGGGGGGGTCACATGGGGTCATTGAGTACTTATATAGGACTAGGGGGTCACATGGGGTCATTGAGTACTTATATAGGACATGGGGGGGTCACATGGGGTCATAGAGTACTTATATAGGACTAGGGTGGGTCACATGGGGTCATTGAGTACTTATATAGGACTAGGGTGGGTCACATGGGGTCATTGAGTACTTATATAGGACTAGGGGGGTCACATGGGGTCATTGAGTACTTATATAGGACTAGAGGGGTCACATGGGGTCATTGAGTACTCATATAGGACTAGGGGGGTCACATGGGGTCATTGAGTACTTATATAGGACTAGAGGGGTCACATGGGGTCATTGAGTACTTATATAGGACTAGGGGGGTCACATGGGGTCATTGAGTACTTATATAGGACTAGAGGGGTCACATGGGGTCATTGAGTACTTATATAGGACTGGGTGGGTCACATGGGGTCATTGACTACTTATATAGGACTAGGGGGGTCACATGGGGTCATTGAGTACTTATATAGGACATGGGGGGGTCATATGGGGTCATTGAGTACTTATATAGGACATGGGGGGGTCACATGGCGTCATTGAGTACTTATATAGGACATGGGGGGGTCACATGGGGTCATTGAGTACTTATATAGGACTAGGGGGTCACATGGGGTCATTGAGTACTTATATAGGACATGGGGGGGTCACATGGGGTCATTGAGTACTTATATAGGACGGGGGGGTCACATGGGGTCATTGAATACTTATATAGGACATGGGGGGTCACATGGGGTCATTGAGTACTTATATAGGACATGGGGGGGTCACATGGGGTCATTGAGTACTTATATTGGACTAGGGTGGGTCACATGGGGTCATTGAGTACTTATATAGGACTAGGGGGGTCACATGGGGTCATTGAGTACTTATATAGGACTAGGGTGGGTCACATGGGGTCATTGAGTACTTATATAGGACTAGGGGGGTCACATGGTGTCATTGAGTACTTATATAGGACTAGGGGGGTCACATGGGGTCATTGAGTAGTTATATAGGACATGGGGGGGTCACACATGGGGTCATTGAGTACTTATATAGGACTAGGGGGGTCACATGGGGTCATTGAGTACTTATATAGGACATGGGGGGGTCACATGCGGTCATTGAGTACTTATATAGGACTAGGGTGGGTCACATGGGGTTATTGAGTACTTATATAGGACTAGGGGGGTCACATGGAGTCATTGAGTACTTATATAGGGCTAGGGGGGTCACATTGGGTCATTGAGTACTTATATAGGACATGGGGGGGTCACATGGGGTCATTGAATACTTATATAGGACATGGGGGGTCACATGGGGTCATTGAGTACTTATATAGGACTAGGGGGTCACATGGGGTCATTGAGTACTTATATAGGACATGGGGGGGTCACATGGGGTCATTGAGTACTTATATAGGACTAGGGGGGTCACATGGGGTCATTGAATACTTATATAGGACATGGGGGGTCACATGCGGTCATTGAGTACTTATATAGGACATGGGGGGGGTCACATGGGGTCATTGAGTACTTATATAGGACTAGGGGGGTCACATGGGGTCTTTGAGTACTTATATAGGACATGGGGGGGTCACATGGGGTCATTGAGTACTTATATAGGACTAGGGTGGGTCACATGGGGTCATTGAGTACTTATATAGGACTAGGGGGGTCACATGGGGTCATTGAGTACTTATATAGGACATGGGGGGTCACATGGGGTCATTGAGTACTTATATAGGACTAGGGGGGCCACATGGGGTCATTGAGTACTTATATAGGACTAGAGGGGTCACATGGGGTCATTGAGTACTTATATAGGACATGGGGGGGTCTCATGGGGTCATTGAGTACTTATATAGGACTAGGGGGTCACATGGGGTCATTGAGTACTTATATAGGACTAGGGTGGGTCACATGGGGTCATTGAGTACTTATATAGGACTAAGGTGGGTCACATGGGGTCATTGAGTACTTATATAGGACTAGGGGGGTCACATGGGGTCATTGAGTACTTATATAGGACTAGAGGGGTCACATGGGGTCATTGAGTACTTATATAGGACATGGGTGGGTCACATGGGGTCATTGAGTACTTATATAGGACTAGGGGGGTCACATGGGGTCATTGAGTACTTATATAGGACTAGAGGGGTCACATGGGGTCATTGAGTACTTATATAGGACTGGGTGGGTCACATGGGGTCATTGACTACTTATATAGGACTAGGGGGGTCACATGGGGTCATTGAGTACTTATATCGGACATGGGGGGGTCACATGGGGTCATTGAGTACTTATAAAGGACATGGGGGGGTCACATGGGGTCATTGAGTACTTATATAGGACTAGGGGGGTCACATGGGGTCATTGAGTACTTATATAGGACATGGGGGGGTCACATGGGGTCATTGAGTACTTATATAGGATATGGGGGGGTCACATGGGGTCATTGAGTACTTATATAGGACTAGGGGGTCACATGGGGTCATTGAGTACTTATATAGGACATGGGGGGGTCACATGGGGTCATTGAGTACTTATATTGGACACGGGGGGGTCACATGGGGTCATTGAGTACTTATATAGGACATGGGGGGGTCACATGGGGTCATTGAGTACTTATATAGGACTAGGGTGGGTCACATGGGGTCATTGAGTACTTATATAGGACTAGGGTGGGTCACATGGGGTCATTGAGTACTTATATAGGACTAGGGGGGTCACATGGGGTCATTGAGTACTTATATAGGACTAGAGGGGTCACATGGGGTCATTGAGTACTTATATAGGACTAGGGGGGTCACATGGGGTCATTGAGTACTTATATAGGACTAGAGGGGTCACATGGGGTCATTGAGTACTTATATAGGACTAGGGGGGTCACATGGGGTCATTGAGTACTTATATAGGACTAGAGGGGTCACATGGGGTCATTGAGTACTTATATAGGACTGGGTGGGTCACATGGGGTCATTGACTACTTATATAGGACTAGGGGGGTCACATGGGGTCATTGAGTACTTATATAGGACATGGGGGGGTCACATGGGGTCATTGAGTACTTATATAGGACTAGGGGGTCACATGGGGTCATTGAGTACTTATATAGGACATGGGGGGGTCACATGGGGTCATTGAGTACTTATATAGGACTAGGGGGGTCACATGGGGTCATTGAATACTTATATAGGACATGGGGGGTCACATGGGGTCATTGAGTACTTATATAGGACATGGGGGGGGTCACATGGGGTCATTGAGTACTTATATAGGACTAGGGGGGTCACATGGGGTCATTGAGTACTTATATAGGACATGGGGGGGTCACATGGGGTCATTGAGTACTTATATAGGACTAGGGTGGGTCACATGGGGTCATTGAGTACTTATATAGGACTAGGGGGGTCACATGGGGTCATTGAGTACTTATATAGGACATGGGGGGTCACATGGGGTCATTGAGTACTTATATAGGACATGGGGGGGTCACATGGGGTCATTGAGTACTTATATAGGACATGGGGGGGTCACATGGGGTCATTGAGTACTTATATAGGACTAGGGGGGTCACATGGGGTCATTGAGTACTTATATAGGACATGGGGGGGTCACATGGGGTCATTGAGTACTTATATAGGACTAGGGGGGTCACATGGGGTCATTGAGTACTTACATAGGACTAGAGGGGTCACATGGGGTCATTGAGTACTTATATAGGACATGGGGGGGTCACATGGGGTCATTGAGTACTTATATAGGACTAGGGGGTCACATGGGGTCATTGAGTACTTATATAGGACATGGGGGGGTCACATGGGGTCATTGAGTACTTATATAGGACATGGGGGGGTCACATGGGGTCATTGAGTACTTATATAGGACTAGGGGGGTCACATGGGGTCATTGAGTACTTATATAGGACTAGGGGGTCACATGGGGTCATTGAGTACTTATATAGGACTAGGGTGGGTCACATGGGGTCATTGAGTACTTATATAGGACTAGGGTGGGTCACATGGGGTCATTGAGTACTTATATAGGACTAGGGGGGTCACATGGGGTCATTGAGTACTTATATAGGACTAGAGGGGTCACATGGGGTCATTGAGTACTTATATAGGACATGGGTGGGTCACATGGGGTCATTGAGTACTTATATAGGACTAGGGGGGTAACATGGGGTCATTGAATACTTATATAGGACTAGAGGGGTCACATGGGGTCATTGAGTACTTATATAGGACATGGGGGGGTCACATGGGGTCATTGAGTACTTATATAGGACTAGGGGGTCACATGGGGTCATTGAGTACTTATATAGGACATGGGGGGGTCACATGGGGTCATTGAGTACTTATATAGGACATGGGGGGGTCACATGGGGTCATTGAGTACTTATATAGGACTAGGGGGGTCACATGGGGTCATTGAGTACTGATATAGGACATGGGGGGGTCACATGGGGTCATTGAGTACTTATATAGGACTAGGGGGGTCACATGGGGTCATTGAGTACTTATATAGGACTAGAGGGGTCACATGGGGTCATTGAGTACTTATATAGGACTAGGGTGGGTCACATGGGGTCATTGAGTACTTATATAGGACTAGGGTGGGTCACATGTGGTCATTGAGTACTTATATAGGACTAGGGGGGTCACATGGGGTCATTGAGTACTTATATAGGACTAGAGGGGTCACATGGAGTCATTGAGTACTTATATAGGACTAGGGGGGTCACATGGGGTCATTGAGTACTTATATAGGACATGGGGGGGTCACATGGGGTCATTGAGTACTTATATAGGACTAGGGGGGTCACATGGGGTCATTGAGTACTTATATAGGACTAGAGGGGTCACATGGGGTCATTGAGTACTTATATAGGACATGGGGGGGTTTCATGGGGTCATTCTGTACTTATATAGGACTAGGGGGTCACATGTGGTCATTGAGTACTTATATAGGACTAGGGTGGGTCACATGGGGTCATTGAGTACTTATATAGGACTAGGGGGGTCACATGGGGTCATTGAGTACTTATATAGGACTAGAGGGGTCACATGGGGTCATTGAGTACTTATATAGGACATGGGGGGGTCTCATGGGGTCATTGAGTACTTATATAGGACTAGGGGGTCACATGGGGCCATTGAGTACTTATATAGGACTAGGGTGGGTCACATGGGGTCATTGAGTACTTATATAGGACTAGGGGGTCACATGTGGTCATTGAGTACTTATATAGGACTAGGGTGGGTCACATGGGGTCATTGAGTACTTATATAGGACTAGGGTGGGTCACATGGGGTCATTGAGTACTTATATAGGACTAGGGTGGGTCACATGGGGTCATTGAGTACTTATATAGGACTAGAGGGGTCACATGGGGTTATTGAGTACTTATATAGGACATGGGTGGGTCACATGGGGTCATTGAGTACTTATATAGGACTAGGGGGGTCACATGGTGTCATTGAATACTTATATAGGACTAGAGGGGTCACATGGGGTCATTGAGTACTTATAAAGGACATGGGTCGGTCACATGGGGTCATTGAGTACTTATATAGGACATGGGGGGGTCACATGGGGTCATTGAGTACTTATATAGGACTAGGGGGTCACATGGGGTCATTGAGTACTTATATAGGACACGGGGGGGTCACATGGTGTCATTGAGTACTTATATAGGACTAGAGTGGGTCACATGGTGTCATTGACTACTCATATAGGACTAGGGGGGTCACATGGGGTCATTGAGTACTTATATAGGACATGGCGGGGTCACATGGGGTCATTGAGTACTTATATAGGACATGGATGGGTCACATGGGGTCATTGAGTACTTATATAGGACTAGGGGGGTCACATGGGGTCATTGAGTACTTATATAGGACTAGGGGGGTCACATGGGGTCATTGAGTACTTATATAGGACTAGAGGGGTCACATGGGGTCATTGAGTACTTATATAGGACTGGGTGGGTCACATGGGGTCATTGACTACTTATATAGGACTAGGGGGGTCACATGGGGTCATTGAGTACTTATATCGGACATGGGGGGGTCACATGGGGTCATTGAGTACTTATATAATACATGGGGGGTTCACATGGGGTCATTGAGTACTTATATAGGACTAGGGGGGTCACATGGGGTCATAGAGTACTTATATAGGACATGGGGGGGTCACATGTGGTCATTGAGTACTTATATAGGACTAGGGGGGTCACATGGGGTCATTGAGTACTTATATAGGACTAGAGGGGTCACATGGGGTCATTGAGTACTTATATAGGACATGGGGGGGTCTCATGGGGTCATTGAGTACTTATATAGGACTAGGGGGTCACATGGGGTCATTGAGTACTTATATAGGACTAGGGTGGGTCACATGGTGTCATTGAGTACTTATATAGGACTAGGGTGGGTCACATGGGGTCATTGAGTACTTATATAGGACTAGGGGGGTCACATGGGGTCATTGAGTACTTATATAGGACTAGAGGGGTCACATGGGGTCATTGAGTACTTATATAGGACTAGGGGGGTCACATGGGGTCATTGAGTACTTATATAGGACTAGAGGGGTCACATGGGGTCATTGAGTACTTATATAGGACTGGGTGGGTCACATGGGGTCATTGACTACTTATATAGGACTAGGGGGGTCACATGGGGTCATTGAGTACTTATATAGGACATGGGGGGGTCATATGGGGTCATTGAGTACTTATATAGGACATGGGGGGGTCACATGGGGTCATTGAGTACTTATATAGGACATGGGGGGGTCACATGGGGTCATTGAGTACTTATATAGGACTAGGGGGGTCACATGGGGTCATTGAGTACTTATATAAGACATGGGGGGGTCACATGGGGTCATTGAGTACTTATATAGGACTAGGGTGGGTCACATGGGGTCATTGAGTACTTATATAGGACTAGGGGGGTCACATGGGGTCATTGAGTACTTATATAGGACATGGGGGGGTCACATGGGGTCATTGAGTACTTATATAGGACTAGGGGGGTCACATGGGGTCATTGAGTACTTATATAGGACTAGAGGGGTCACATGGGGTCATTGAGTACTTATATAGGACATGGGGGGGTCTCATGGGGTCATTGAGTACTTATATAGGACTAGGGGGTCACATGGGGTCATTGAGTACTTATATAGGACTAGGGTGGGTCACATGGGGTCATTGAGTACTTATATAGGACTAGGGGGGTCACATGGGGTCATTGAGTACTTATATAGGACTAGAGGGTTCACATGGGGTCATTGAGTACTTATATAGGACATGGGTGGGTCACATGGGGTCATTGAGTACTTATATAGGACTAGGGGTGTCACATGGGGTCATTGAATACTTATATAGGACTAGAGGGGTCACATGGGGGCATTGAGTACTTATAAAGGACATGGGTGGGTCACATGGGGTCATTGAGTACTTATATAGGACATGGGTGGGTCACATGGGGTCATTGAGTACTTATATAGGACTAGGGGTGTCACATGGGGTCATTGAATACTTATATAGGACTAGAGTGGGTCACATGGGGTCATTGACTACTTATATAGGACTAGGGGGGTCACATGGGGTCATTGAGTACTTATATAGGACATGGCGGGGTCACATGGGGTCATTGAGCACTTATATAGGACATGGGGGGGTCACATGGGGTCATTGAGTACTTATATAGGACATGGAGGGGTCACATGGGGTCATTGAGTACTTATATAGGACTAGGGGGGTCACATGGGGTCATTGAGTACTTATATAGGACTAGGGGGGTCACATGGGGTCATTGAGTACTTATATAGGACTAGAGGGGTCAAATGGGGTCATTGAGTACTTATATAAGACTGGGTGGGTCACATGGGGTCATTGACTACTTATATAGGACTAGGGGGGTCACATGGGGTCATTGAGTACTTATATCGGACATGGGGGGGTCACATGGGGTCATTGAGTACTTATATAGGACATGGCGGGGTCACATGGGGTCATTGAGTACTTATATAGGACATGTGGGGGTCACATGGGGTCATTGAGTACTTATATAGGACATGGAGGGGTCACATGGGGTCATTGAGTACTTATATAGGACTAGGGGGGTCACATGGGGTCATTGAGTACTTATATAGGACTAGGGGGGTCACATGGGGTCATTGAGTACTTATATAGGACTAGAGGGGTCACATGGGGTCATTGAGTACTTATATAGGACATGGGGGGGTCTCATGGGGTCATTGAGTACTTATATAGGACTAGGGGGTCACATGGGGTCATTGAGTACTTATATAGGACTAGGGTGGGTCACATGGGGTCATTGAGTACTTATATAGGACTAGGGGGGTCACATGGGGTCATTGAGTACTTATATAGGACTAGAGGGGTCACATGGGGTCATTGAGTACTTATATAGGACATGGGTGGGTCACATGGGGTCATTGAGTACTTATATAGGACTAGGGGTGTCACATGGGGTCATTGAATACTTATATAGGACTAGAGGGGTCACATGGGGGCATTGAGTACTTATAAAGGACATGGGTGGGTCACATGGGGTCATTGAGTACTTATATAGGACATGGGGGGGTCACATGGGGTCATTGAGTACTTATATAGGACTAGGGGGTCACATGGGGTCATTGAGTACTTATATAGGACACGGGGGGGTCACATGGGGTCATTGAGTACTTATATTGGACATGGGGGGGTCACATGGGGTCATTGAGTACTTATATAGGACATGGGGGGGTCACATGGGGTCATTGAGTACTTATATAGGACTAGGGGGGTCACATGGGGTCATTGAGTACTTATATAGGACTAGGGGGGTCACATGGGGTCATTGAGTACTTATATAGGACTAGGGGGGTCACATGGGGTCATTGAGTACTTATATAGGACTAGGGGGGTCACATGGGGTCATTGAGTACTTATATAGGACATGGCGGGGTCACATGGGGTCATTGAGTACTTATATAGGACATGGGGGGGTCACATGGGGTCATTGAGTACTTATATAGGACATGGAGGGGTCACATGGGGTCATTGAGTACTTATATAGGACTAGGGGGGTCACATGGGGTCATTGAGTACTTATATAGGACTAGGGGGGTCACATGGGGTCATTGAGTACTTATATAGGACTAGAGGGGTCACATGGGGTCATTGAGTACTTATATAGGACTGGGTGGGTCACATGGGGTCATTGATTACTTATATAGGACTAGGGGGGTCACATGGGGTCATTGAGTACTTATATAGGACATGGGGGGGTCATATGGGGTCATTGAGTACTTATATAGGACATGGGGGGGTCACATGGGGTCATTGAGTACTTATATAGGACATGGGGGGGTCACATGGGGTCATTGAGTACTTATATAGGACTAGGGGGTCACATGGGGTCATTGAGTACTTATATAGGACATGGGGGGGTCACATGGGGTCATTGAGTACTTATATAGGACTAGGGGGGTCACATGGGGTCATTGAATACTTATATAGGACATGGGGGGGTCACATGGGGTCATTGAGTACTTATATAGGACTAGGGTGGGTCACATGGGGTCATTGAGTACTTATATAGGACTAGGGGGGTCACATGGGATCATTGAGTACTTATATAGGACGAGGGTGGGTCACATGGGGTCATTGAGTACTTATATAGGTCTAGGGTGGGTCATATGGGGTAATTGAGTACTTATATAGGACATGGGGGGGTCACATGGGGTCATTGAGTACTTATATAGGACATGGGGGGTCACATGGGGTCATTGAGTACTTATATAGGACTAGGGGGTCACATGGGGTCATTGAGTACTTACATAGGTCTAGGGTGGGTCACATGGGCTCATTGAGTACTTATATAGGACATGGAGGGGTCACATGGGGTCATTGAGTACTTATATAGGACATGGAGGGGGCACATGGGGTCATTGAGTACTTATATAGGACTAGGGTGGGTCACATGGGGTCATTGAGTACTTATATAGGACTAGGGGGGTCACATGGGGTCATTGAGTACTTATATAGGACATGGCGGGGTCACATGGGGTCATTGAGTACTTATATAGGACATGGGGGGGTGACATGGGGTCATTGAGTACTTATATAGGACATGGAGGGGTCACATGGGGTCATTGAGTACTTATATAGGACTAGGGGGGTCACATGGGGTCATTGATTACTTATATAGGACTAGAGGGGTCACATGGGGTCATTGAGTACTTATATAGGACATGGGGGGGTCACATGGGGTCATTGAGTACTTATATAGGACATGGGGGGGTCACATGGGGTCATTGAGTACTTATATATGACTAGGGTGGGTCACCTGGGGTCATTGAGTACTTATATAGGACTAGGGGGGTCACATGGAGTCATTGACTACTTATATAGGACTAGGGGGGTCACATGGGGTCATTGAGTACTTATATAGGACATGGGGGGGTCATATGGGGTCATTGAGTACTTATATAGGACATGGGGGGGTCACATGGGGTCATTGAGTACTTATATAGGACATGGGGGGGTCACATGTGGTCATTGAGTACTTATATAGGACTAGGGGGGTCACATGGGGTCATTGAGTACTTATATAGGACTAGAGGGGTCACATGGGGTCATTGAGTACTTATATAGGACATGGGGGGGTCTCATGGGGTGATTGAGTACTTATATAGGACTAGGGGGTCACATGGGGTCATTGAGTACTTATATAGGACTAGGGTGGGTCACATGGTGTCATTGAGTACTTATATAGGACTAGGGTGGGTCACATGGGGTCATTGAGTACTTATATAGGACTAGGGGGGTCACATGGGGTCATTGAGTACTTATATAGGACTAGAGGGGTCACATGGGGTCATTGAGTACTTATATAGGACTAGGGGGGTCACATGGGGTCATTGAGTACTTATATAGGACTAGAGGGGTCACATGGGGTCATTGAGTACTTATATAGGACTGGGTGGGTCACATGGGGTCATTGACTACTTATATAGGACTAGGGGGGTCACATGGGGTCATTGAGTACTTATATAGGACATGGGGGGGTCATATGGGGTCATTGAGTACTTATATAGGACATGGGGGGGTCACATGGGGTCATTGAGTACTTATATAGGACATGGGGGGGTCACATGGGGTCATTGAGTACTTATATAGGACTAGGGGGGTCACATGGGGTCATTGAGTACTTATATAAGACATGGGGGGGTCACATGGGGTCATTGAGTACTTATATAGGACTAGGGTGGGTCACATGGGGTCATTGAGTACTTATATAGGACTAGGGGGGTCACATGGGGTCATTGAGTACTTATATAGGACATGGGGGGGTCACATGGGGTCATTGAGTACTTATATAGGACTAGGGGGGTCACATGGGGTCATTGAGTACTTATATAGGACTAGAGGGGTCACATGGGGTCATTGAGTACTTATATAGGACATGGGGGGGTCTCATGGGGTCATTGAGTACTTATATAGGACTAGGGGGTCACATGGGGTCATTGAGTACTTATATAGGACTAGGGTGGGTCACATGGGGTCATTGAGTACTTATATAGGACTAGGGGGGTCACATGGGGTCATTGAGTACTTATATAGGACTAGAGGGGTCACATGGGGTCATTGAGTACTTATATAGGACATGGGTGGGTCACATGGGGTCATTGAGTACTTATATAGGACTAGGGGTGTCACATGGGGTCATTGAATACTTATATAGGACTAGAGGGGTCACATGGGGGCATTGAGTACTTATAAAGGACATGGGTGGGTCACATGGGGTCATTGAGTACTTATATAGGACATGGGGGGGTCACATGGGGTCATTGAGTACTTATATAGGACTAGGGGGTCACATGGGGTCATTGAGTACTTATATAGGACACGGGGGGGTCACATGGTGTCATTGAGTACTTATATAGGACTAGAGTGGGTCACATGGGGTCATTGACTACTTATATAGGACTAGGGGGGTCACATGGGGTCATTGAGTACTTATATAGGACATGGCGGGGTCACATGGGGTCATTGAGCACTTATATAGGACATGGGGGGGTCACATGGGGTCATTGAGTACTTATATAGGACATGGAGGGGTCACATGGGGTCATTGAGTACTTATATAGGACTAGGGGGGTCACATGGGGTCATTGAGTACTTATATAGGACTAGGGGGGTCACATGGGGTCATTGAGTACTTATATAGGACTAGAGGGGTCAAATGGGGTCATTGAGTACTTATATAAGACTGGGTGGGTCACATGGTGTCATTGACTACTTATATAGGACTAGGGGGGTCACATGGGGTCATTGAGTACTTATATCGGACATGGGGGGGTCACATGGGGTCATTGAGTACTTATATAGGACATGGCGGGGTCACATGGGGTCATTGAGTACTTATATAGGACATGGGGGGGTCACATGGGGTCATTGAGTACTTATATAAGACATGGAGGGGTCACATGGGGTCATTGAGTACTTATATAGGACTAGGGGGGTCACATGGGGTCATTGAGTACTTATATAGGACTAGGGGGGTCACATGGGGTCATTGAGTACTTATATAGGACTAGAGGGGTCACATGGGGTCATTGAGTACTTATATAGGACATGGGGGGGTCTCATGGGGTCATTGAGTACTTATATAGGACTAGGGGGTCACATGGGGTCATTGAGTACTTATATAGGACTAGGGTGGGTCACATGGGGTCATTGAGTACTTATATAGGACTAGGGGGGTCACATGGGGTCATTGAGTACTTATATAGGACTAGAGGGGTCACATGGGGTCATTGAGTACTTATATAGGACATGGGTGGGTCACATGGGGTCATTGAGTACTTATATAGGACTAGGGGTGTCACATGGGGTCATTGAATACTTATATAGGACTAGAGGGGTCACATGGGGGCATTGAGTACTTATAAAGGACATGGGTGGGTCACATGGGGTCATTGAGTACTTATATAGGACATGGGGGGGTCACATGGGGTCATTGAGTACTTATATAGGACTAGGGGGTCACATGGGGTCATTGAGTACTTATATAGGACATGGAGGGGTCACATGGGGTCATTGAGTACTTATATAGGACTAGGGGGGTCACATGGGGTCATTGAGTACTTATATAGGACTAGAGGGGTCAAATGGGGTCATTGAGTACTTATATAAGACTGGGTGGGTCACATGGGGTCATTGACTACTTATATAGGACTAGGGGGGTCACATGGGGTCATTGAGTACTTATATCGGACATGGGGGGGTCACATGGGGTCATTGAGTACTTATATAGGACATGGCGGGGTCACATGGGGTCATTGAGTACTTATATAGGACATGTGGGGGTCACATGGGGTCATTGAGTACTTATATAGGACATGGAGGGGTCACATGGGGTCATTGAGTACTTATATAGGACTAGGGGGGTCACATGGGGTCATTGAGTACTTATATAGGACTAGGGGGGTCACATGGGGTCATTGAGTACTTATATAGGACTAGAGGGGTCACATGGGGTCATTGAGTACTTATATAGGACATGGGGGGGTCTCATGGGGTCATTGAGTACTTACATAGGACTAGGGGGTCACATGGGGTCATTGAGTACTTATATAGGACTAGGGTGGGTCACATGGGGTCATTGAGTACTTATATAGGACTAGGGGGGTCACATGGGGTCATTGAGTACTTATATAGGACTAGAGGGGTCACATGGGGTCATTGAGTACTTATATAGGACATGGGTGGGTCACATGGGGTCATTGAGTACTTATATAGGACTAGGGGTGTCACATGGGGTCATTGAATACTTATATAGGACTAGAGGGGTCACATGGGGGCATTGAGTACTTATAAAGGACATGGGTGGGTCACATGGGGTCATTGAGTACTTATATAGGACATGGGGGGGTCACATGGGGTCATTGAGTACTTATATAGGACTAGGGGGTCACATGGGGTCATTGAGTACTTATATAGGACACGGGGGGGTCACATGGGGTCATTGAGTACTTATATTGGACATGGGGGGGTCACATGGGGTCATTGAGTACTTATATAGGACATGGGGGGGTCACATGGGGTCATTGAGTACTTATATAGGACTAGGGGGGTCACATGGGGTCATTGAGTACTTATATAGGACTAGGGGGGTCACATGGGGTCATTGAGTACTTATATAGGACTAGGGGGGTCACATGGGGTCATTGAGTACTTATATAGGACTAGGGGGGTCACATGGGGTCATTGAGTACTTATATAGGACATGGCGGGGTCACATGGGGTCATTGAGTACTTATATAGGACATGGGGGGGTCACATGGGGTCATTGAGTACTTATATAGGACATGGAGGGGTCACATGGGGTCATTGAGTACTTATATAGGACTAGGGGGGTCACATGGGGTCATTGAGTACTTATATAGGACTAGGGGGGTCACATGGGGTCATTGAGTACTTATATAGGACTAGAGGGGTCACATGGGGTCATTGAGTACTTATATAGGACTGGGTGGGTCACATGGGGTCATTGATTACTTATATAGGACTAGGGGGGTCACATGGGGTCATTGAGTACTTATATAGGACATGGGGGGGTCATATGGGGTCATTGAGTACTTATATAGGACATGGGGGGGTCACATGGGGTCATTGAGTACTTATATAGGACATGGGGGGGTCACATGGGGTCATTGAGTACTTATATAGGACTAGGGGGTCACATGGGGTCATTGAGTACTTATATAGGACATGGGGGGGTCACATGGGGTCATTGAGTACTTATATAGGACTAGGGGGGTCACATGGGGTCATTGAATACTTATATAGGACATGGGGGGGTCACATGGGGTCATTGAGTACTTATATAGGACTAGGGTGGGTCACATGGGGTCATTGAGTACTTATATAGGACTAGGGGGGTCACATGGGATCATTGAGTACTTATATAGGACGAGGGTGGGTCACATGGGGTCATTGAGTACTTATATAGGTCTAGGGTGGGTCATATGGGGTAATTGAGTACTTATATAGGACATGGGGGGGTCACATGGGGTCATTGAGTACTTATATAGGACATGGGGGGTCACATGGGGTCATTGAGTACTTATATAGGACTAGGGGGTCACATGGGGTCATTGAGTACTTACATAGGTCTAGGGTGGGTCACATGGGCTCATTGAGTACTTATATAGGACATGGAGGGGTCACATGGGGTCATTGAGTACTTATATAGGACATGGAGGGGGCACATGGGGTCATTGAGTACTTATATAGGACTAGGGTGGGTCACATGGGGTCATTGAGTACTTATATAGGACTAGGGGGGTCACATGGGGTCATTGAGTACTTATATAGGACATGGCGGGGTCACATGGGGTCATTGAGTACTTATATAGGACATGGGGGGGTGACATGGGGTCATTGAGTACTTATATAGGACATGGAGGGGTCACATGGGGTCATTGAGTACTTATATAGGACTAGGGGGGTCACATGGGGTCATTGATTACTTATATAGGACTAGAGGGGTCACATGGGGTCATTGAGTACTTATATAGGACATGGGGGGGTCACATGGGGTCATTGAGTACTTATATAGGACATGGGGGGGGTCACATGGGGTCATTGAGTACTTATATATGACTAGGGTGGGTCACCTGGGGTCATTGAGTACTTATATAGGACTAGGGGGGTCACATGGAGTCATTGACTACTTATATAGGACTAGGGGGGTCACATGGGGTCATTGAGTACTTATATAGGACATGGGGGGTCATATGGGGTCATTGAGTACTTATATAGGACATGGGGGGGTCACTGGGGTCATTGAGTACTTATATAGGACATGGGGGGGTCACATGTGGTCATTGAGTACTTATATAGGACTAGGGGGGTCACATGGGGTCATTGAGTACTTATATAGGACTAGAGGGGTCACATGGGGTCATTGAGTACTTATATAGGACATGGGGGGGTCTCATGGGGTGATTGAGTACTTATATAGGACTAGGGGGTCACATGGGGTCATTGAGTACTTATATAGGACTAGGGTGGGTCACATGGTGTCATTGAGTACTTATATAGGACTAGGGTGGGTCACATGGGGTCATTGAGTACTTATATAGGACTAGGGGGGTCACATGGGGTCATTGAGTACTTATATAGGACTAGAGGGGTCACATGGGGTCATTGAGTACTTATATAGGACTAGGGGGGTCACATGGGGTCATTGAGTACTTATATAGGACTAGAGGGGTCACATGGGGTCATTGAGTACTTATATAGGACTGGGTGGGTCACATGGGGTCATTGACTACTTATATAGGACTAGGGGGGTCACATGGGGTCATTGAGTACTTATATAGGACATGGGGGGGTCATATGGGGTCATTGAGTACTTATATAGGACATGGGGGGGTCACATGGGGTCATTGAGTACTTATATAGGACATGGGGGGGTCACATGGGGTCATTGAGTACTTATATAGGACTAGGGGGGTCACATGGGGTCATTGAGTACTTATATAAGACATGGGGGGGGTCACATGGGGTCATTGAGTACTTATATAGGACTAGGGTGGGTCACATGGGGTCATTGAGTACTTATATAGGACTAGGGGGGTCACATGGGGTCATTGAGTACTTATATAGGACATGGGGGGGTCACATGGGGTCATTGAGTACTTATATAGGACTAGGGGGGTCACATGGGGTCATTGAGTACTTATATAGGACTAGAGGGGTCACATGGGGTCATTGAGTACTTATATAGGACATGGGGGGGTCTCATGGGGTCATTGAGTACTTATATAGGACTAGGGGGTCACATGGGTTCATTGAGTACTTATATAGGACTAGGGTGGGTCACATGGGGTCATTGAGTACTTATATAGGACTAGGGGGGTCACATGGGGTCATTGAGTACTTATATAGGACTAGAGGGGTCACATGGGGTCATTGAGTACTTATATAGGACATGGGTGGGTCACATGGGGTCATTGAGTACTTATATAGGACTAGGGGTGTCACATGGGGTCATTGAATACTTATATAGGACTAGAGGGGTCACATGGGGGCATTGAGTACTTATAAAGGACATGGGTGGGTCACATGGGGTCATTGAGTACTTATATAGGACATGGGGGGGTCACATGGGGTCATTGAGTACTTATATAGGACTAGGGGGTCACATGGGGTCATTGAGTACTTATATAGGACACGGGGGGGTCACATGGTGTCATTGAGTACTTATATAGGACTAGAGTGGGTCACATGGGGTCATTGACTACTTATATAGGACTAGGGGGGTCACATGGGGTCATTGAGTACTTATATAGGACATGGCGGGGTCACATGGGGTCATTGAGCACTTATATAGGACATGGGGGGGTCACATGGGGTCATTGAGTACTTATATAGGACATGGAGGGGTCACATGGGGTCATTGAGTACTTATATAGGACTAGGGGGGTCACATGGGGTCATTGAGTACTTATATTAGGACTTAGGGGGGTCACATGGGGTCATTGAGTACTTATATAGGACTAGAGGGGTCAAATGGGGTCATTGAGTACTTATATAAGACTGGGTGGGTCACATGGTGTCATTGACTACTTATATAGGACTAGGGGGGTCACATGGGGTCATTGAGTACTTATATCGGACATGGGGGGGTCACATGGGGTCATTGAGTACTTATATAGGACATGGCGGGGTCACATGGGGTCATTGAGTACTTATATAGGACATGGGGGGGTCACATGGGGTCATTGAGTACTTATATAAGACATGGAGGGGTCACATGGGGTCATTGAGTACTTATATAGGACTAGGGGGGTCACATGGGGTCATTGAGTACTTATATAGGACTAGGGGGGTCACATGGGGTCATTGAGTACTTATATAGGACTAGAGGGGTCACATGGGGTCATTGAGTACTTATATAGGACATGGGGGGGTCTCATGGGGTCATTGAGTACTTATATAGGACTAGGGGGTCACATGGGGTCATTGAGTACTTATATAGGACTAGGGTGGGTCACATGGGGTCATTGAGTACTTATATAGGACTAGGGGGGTCACATGGGGTCATTGAGTACTTATATAGGACTAGAGGGGTCACATGGGGTCATTGAGTACTTATATAGGACATGGGTGGGTCACATGGGGTCATTGAGTACTTATATAGGACTAGGGGTGTCACATGGGGTCATTGAATACTTATATAGGACTAGAGGGGTCACATGGGGGCATTGAGTACTTATAAAGGACATGGGTGGGTCACATGGGGTCATTGAGTACTTATATAGGACATGGGGGGGTCACATGGGGTCATTGAGTACTTATATAGGACTAGGGGGTCACATGGGGTCATTGAGTACTTATATAGGACATGGAGGGGTCACATGGGGTCATTGAGTACTTATATAGGACTAGGGGGGTCACATGGGGTCATTGAGTACTTATATAGGACATGGGGGGGTCACATGGGGTCATTGAGTACTTATATAGGATATGGGGGGGTCACGTGGGGTCATTGAGTACTTATATAGGACTAGGGGGTCACATGGGGTCATTGAGTACTTATATAGGACATGGGGGGGTCACATGGGGTCATTGAGTACTTATATAGGACACGGGGGGGTCACATGGGGTCATTGAGTACTTATATTGGACATGGGGGGGTCACATGGGGTCATTGAGTACTTATATAGGACATGGGGGGGTCACATGGGGTCATTGAGTACTTATATAGGACTAGGGGGGTCACATGGGGTCATTGAGTACTTATATAGGACTAGGGGGGTCACATGGGGTCATTGAGTACTTATATAGGACTAGGGGGGTCACATGGGGTCATTGAGTACTTATATAGGACTAGGGGGGTCACTTGGGGTCATTGAGTACTTATATAGGACTAGGGGGGGTCACATGGGGTCATTGAGTACTTATATAGGACATGGCGGGGTCACATGGGGTCATTGAGTACTTATATAGGACATGGGGGGGTCACATGGGGTCATTGAGTACTTATATAGGACATGGAGGGGTCACATGGGGTCATTGAGTACTTATATAGGACTAGGGGGGTCACATGGGGTCATTGAGTACTTATATAGGACTAGGGGGGTCACATGGGGTCATTGAGTACTTATATAGGACTAGAGGGGTCACATGGGGTCATTGAGTACTTATATAGGACTGGGTGGGTCACATGGGGTCATTGATTACTTATATAGGACTAGGGGGGTCACATGGGGTCATTGAGTACTTATATAGGACATGGGTGGGTCATATGGGGTCATTGAGTACTTATATAGGACATGGGGGGGTCACATGGGGTCATTGAGTACTTATATAGGACATGGGGGGGTCACATGGGGTCATTGAGTACTTATATAGGACTAGGGGGTCACATGGGGTCATTGAGTACTTATATAGGACATGGGGGGGTCACATGGGGTCATTGAGTACTTATATAGGACATGGCGGGGTCACATGGGGTCATTGAGTACTTATATAGGACATGGGGGGGTCACATGGGGTCATTGAGTACTTATATAAGACATGGAGGGGTCACATGGGGTCATTGAGTACTTATATAGGACTAGGGGGGTCACATGGGGTCATTGAGTACTTATATAGGACTAGGGGGGGTCACATGGGGTCATTGAGTACTTATATAGGACTAGAGGGGTCACATGGGGTCATTGAGTACTTATATAGGACATGGGGGGGTCTCATGGGGTCATTGAGTACTTATATAGGACTAGGGGGTCACATGGGGTCATTGAGTACTTATATAGGACTAGGGTGGGTCACATGGGGTCATTGAGTACTTATATAGGACTAGGGGTGTCACATGGGGTCATTGAGTACTTATATAGGACTAGAGGGGTCACATGGGGTCATTGAGTACTTATATAGGACATGGGTGGGTCACATGGGGTCATTGAGTACTTATATAGGACTAGGGGTGTCACATGGGGTCATTGAATACTTATATAGGACTAGAGGGGTCACATGGGGGCATTGAGTACTTATAAAGGACATGGGTGGGTCACATGGGGTCATTGAGTACTTATATAGGACATGGGGGGGTCACATGGGGTCATTGAGTACTTATATAGGACTAGGGGGTCACATGGGGTCATTGAGTACTTATATAGGACATGGAGGGGTCACATGGGGTCATTGAGTACTTATATAGGACTAGGGGGGTCACATGGGGTCATTGAGTACTTATATAGGACATGGGGGGGTCACATGGGGTCATTGAGTACTTATATAGGATATGGGGGGGTCACGTGGGGTCATTGAGTACTTATATAGGACTAGGGGGTCACATGGGGTCATTGAGTACTTATATAGGACATGGGGGGGTCACATGGGGTCATTGAGTACTTATATAGGACACGGGGGGGTCACATGGGGTCATTGAGTACTTATATTGGACATGGGGGGGTCACATGGGGTCATTGAGTACTTATATAGGACATGGGGGGGTCACATGGGGTCATTGAGTACTTATATAGGACTAGGGGGGTCACATGGGGTCATTGAGTACTTATATAGGACTAGGGGGGTCACATGGGGTCATTGAGTACTTATATAGGACTAGGGGGGTCACATGGGGTCATTGAGTACTTATATAGGACTAGGGGGGTCACATGGGGTCATTGAGTACTTATATAGGACTAGGGGGGTCACATGGGGTCATTGAGTACTTATATAGGACTAGGGGGGTCACATGGGGTCATTGAGTACTTATATAGGACATGGCGGGGTCACATGGGGTCATTGAGTACTTATATAGGACATGGGGGGGTCACATGGGGTCATTGAGTACTTATATAGGACATGGAGGGGTCACATGGGGTCATTGAGTACTTATATAGGACTAGGGGGGTCACATGGGGTCATTGAGTACTTATATAGGACTAGGGGGGTCACATGGGGTCATTGAGTACTTATATAGGACTAGAGGGGTCACATGGGGTCATTGAGTACTTATATAGGACTGGGTGGGGTCACATGGGGTCATTGATTACTTATATAGGACTAGGGGGGTCACATGGGGTCATTGAGTACTTATATAGGACATGGGGGGGTCATATGGGGTCATTGAGTACTTATATAGGACATGGGGGGGTCACATGGGGTCATTGAGTACTTATATAGGACATGGGGGGGTCACATGGGGTCATTGAGTACTTATATAGGACTAGGGGGTCACATGGGGTCATTGAGTACTTATATAGGACATGGGGGGGTCACATTGGGGTCATTGAGTACTTATATAGGACTAGGGGGGTCACATGGGGTCATTGAATACTTATATAGGACATGGGGGGGTCACATGGGGTCATTGAGTACTTATATAGGACTAGGGTGGGTCACATGGGGTCATTGAGTACTTATATAGGACTAGGGGGGTCACATGGGATCATTGAGTACTTATATAGGACGAGGGTGGGTCACATGGGGTCATTGAGTACTTATATAGGTCTAGGGTGGGTCATATGGGGTCATTGAGTACTTATATATGACTAGGGTGGGTCACATGGGGTCATTGAGTACTTATATAGGACTAGGGGGGTCACATGGGGTCATTGAGTACTTATATAGGACATGGCGGGGTCACATGGGGTCATTGAGTACTTATATAGGACATGGGGGGGTGACATGGGGTCATTGAGTACTTATATAGGACATGGAGGGGTCAGATGGGGTCATTGAGTACTTATATAGGACTAGGGGGGTCACATGGGGTCATTGATTACTTATATAGGACTAGAGGGGTCACATGGGGTCATTGAGTACTTATATAGGACATGGGGGGGTCACATGGGGTCATTGAGTACTTATATAGGACATGGGGGGGTCACATGGGGTCATTGAGTACTTATATATGACTAGGGTGGGTCACCTGGGGTCATTGAGTACTTATATAGGACTAGGGGGGTCACATGGAGTCATTGAGTACTTATATAGGACTAGAGGGGTCACATGGGGTCATTGAGTACTTATATAGGACATGGGGGGGTCACATGGGGTCATTGAGTACTTATATAGGACATGGGGGGGTCACATGGGGTCATTGAGTACTTATATAGGACTAGGGGGGTCACATGGGGTCATTGAGTACTTATATAGGACTAGGGGGGTCACATGGGGTCATTGAGTACTTATATAGGACTAGAGGGGTCACATGGGGTCATTGAGTACTTATATAGGACATGGGGGGGTCTCATGGGGTCATTGAGTACTTATATAGGACTAGGGGGTCACATGGGGTCATTGAGTACTTATATAGGACTAGGGTGGGTCACATGGGGTCATTGAGTACTTATATAGGACTAGGGGGGTCACATGGGGTCATTGAGTACTTATATAGGACTAGAGGGGTCACATGGGGTCATTGAGTACTTATATAGGACATGGGTGGGTCACATGGGGTCATTGAGTACTTATATAGGACTAGGGTGTCACATGGGTCATTGAATACTTATATAGGACTAGAGGGGTCACATGGGGGCATTGAGTACTTATAAAGGACATGGGTGGGTCACATGGGGTCATTGAGTACTTATATAGGACATGGGGGGGTCACATGGGGTCATTGAGTACTTATATAGGACTAGGGGGTCACATGGGGTCATTGAGTACTTATATAGGACACGGGGGGGTCACATGGGGTCATTGAGTACTTATATTGGACATGGGGGGGTCACATGGGGTCATTGAGTACTTATATAGGACATGGGGGGGTCACATGGGGTCATTGAGTACTTATATAGGACTAGGGGGGTCACATGGGGTCATTGAGTACTTATATAGGACTAGGGGGGTCACATGGGGTCATTGAGTACTTATATAGGACTAGGGGGGTCACATGGGGTCATTGAGTACTTATATAGGACTAGGGGGGTCACATGGGGTCATTGAGTACTTATATAGGACATGGCGGGGTCACATGGGGTCATTGAGTACTTATATAGGACATGGGGGGGTCACATGGGGTCATTGAGTACTTATATAGGACATGGAGGGGTCACATGGGGTCATTGAGTACTTATATAGGACTAGGGGGGTCACATGGGGTCATTGAGTACTTATATAGGACTAGGGGGGTCACATGGGGTCATTGAGTACTTATATAGGACTAGAGGGGTCACATGGGGTCATTGAGTACTTATATAGGACTGGGTGGGTCACATGGGGTCATTGATTACTTATATAGGACTAGGGGGGTCACATGGGGTCATTGAGTACTTATATAGGACATGGGGGGGTCATATGGGGTCATTGAGTACTTATATAGGACATGGGGGGGTCACATGGGGTCATTGAGTACTTATATAGGACATGGGGGGGTCACATGGGGTCATTGAGTACTTATATAGGACTAGGGGGTCACATGGGGTCATTGAGTACTTATATAGGACATGGGGGGGTCACATGGGGTCATTGAGTACTTATATAGGACTAGGGGGGTCACATGGGGTCATTGAATACTTATATAGGACATGGGGGGGTCACATGGGGTCATTGAGTACTTATATAGGACTAGGGTGGGTCACATGGGGTCATTGAGTACTTATATAGGACTAGGGGGGTCACATGGGATCATTGAGTACTTATATAGGACGAGGGTGGGTCACATGGGGTCATTGAGTACTTATATAGGTCTAGGGTGGGTCATATGGGGTAATTGAGTACTTATATAGGACATGGGGGGGTCACATGGGGTCATTGAGTACTTATATAGGACATGGGGGGTCACATGGGGTCATTGAGTACTTATATAGGACTAGGGGGTCACATGGGGTCATTGAGTACTTACATAGGTCTAGGGTGGGTCACATGGGCTCATTGAGTACTTATATAGGACATGGAGGGGTCACATGGGGTCATTGAGTACTTATATAGGACATGGAGGGGGCACATGGGGTCATTGAGTACTTATATAGGACTAGGGTGGGTCACATGGGGTCATTGAGTACTTATATAGGACTAGGGGGGTCACATGGGGTCATTGAGTACTTATATAGGACATGGCGGGGTCACATGGGGTCATTGAGTACTTATATAGGACATGGGGGGGTGACATGGGGTCATTGAGTACTTATATAGGACATGGAGGGGTCACATGGGGTCATTGAGTACTTATATAGGACTAGGGGGGTCACATGGGGTCATTGATTACTTATATAGGACTAGAGGGGTCACATGGGGTCATTGAGTACTTATATAGGACATGGGGGGGTCACATGGGGTCATTGAGTACTTATATAGGACATGGGGGGGTCACATGGGGTCATTGAGTACTTATATATGACTAGGGTGGGTCACCTGGGGTCATTGAGTACTTATATAGGACTAGGGGGGTCACATGGAGTCATTGACTACTTATATAGGACTAGGGGGGTCACATGGGGTCATTGAGTACTTATATAGGACATGGGGGGGTCATATGGGGTCATTGAGTACTTATATAGGACATGGGGGGGTCACATGGGGTCATTGAGTACTTATATAGGACATGGGGGGGTCACATGTGGTCATTGAGTACTTATATAGGACTAGGGGGGTCACATGGGGTCATTGAGTACTTATATAGGACTAGAGGGGTCACATGGGGTCATTGAGTACTTATATAGGACATGGGGGGGGTCTCATGGGGTGATTGAGTACTTATATAGGACTAGGGGGTCACATGGGGTCATTGAGTACTTATATAGGACTAGGGTGGGTCACATGGTGTCATTGAGTACTTATATAGGACTAGGGTGGGTCACATGGGGTCATTGAGTACTTATATAGGACTAGGGGGGGTCACATGGGGTCATTGAGTACTTATATAGGACTAGAGGGGTCACATGGGGTCATTGAGTACTTATATAGGACTAGGGGGGTCACATGGGGTCATTGAGTACTTATATAGGACTAGAGGGGTCACATGGGGTCATTGAGTACTTATATAGGACTGGGTGGGTCACATGGGGTCATTGACTACTTATATAGGACTAGGGGGGTCACATGGGGTCATTGAGTACTTATATAGGACATGGGGGGGTCATATGGGGTCATTGAGTACTTATATAGGACATGGGGGGGTCACATGGGGTCATTGAGTACTTATATAGGACATGGGGGGGTCACATGGGGTCATTGAGTACTTATATAGGACTAGGGGGGTCACATGGGGTCATTGAGTACTTATATAAGACATGGGGGGGTCACATGGGGTCATTGAGTACTTATATAGGACTAGGGTGGGTCACATGGGGTCATTGAGTACTTATATAGGACTAGGGGGGTCACATGGGGTCATTGAGTACTTATATAGGACATGGGGGGGTCACATGGGGTCATTGAGTACTTATATAGGACTAGGGGGGTCACATGGGGTCATTGAGTACTTATATAGGACTAGAGGGGTCACATGGGGTCATTGAGTACTTATATAGGACATGGGGGGGTCTCATGGGGTCATTGAGTACTTATATAGGACTAGGGGGTCACATGGGGTCATTGAGTACTTATATAGGACTAGGGTGGGTCACATGGGGTCATTGAGTACTTATATAGGACTAGGGGGGTCACATGGGGTCATTGAGTACTTATATAGGACTAGAGGGGTCACATGGGGTCATTGAGTACTTATATAGGACATGGGTGGGTCACATGGGGTCATTGAGTACTTATATAGGACTAGGGGTGTCACATGGGTCATTGAATACTTATATAGGACTAGAGGGGTCACATGGGGGCATTGAGTACTTATAAAGGACATGGGTGGGGTCACATGGGGTCATTGAGTACTTATATAGGACATGGGGGGTCACATGGGGTCATTGAGTACTTATATAGGACTAGGGGGTCACATGGGGTCATTGAGTACTTATATAGGACACGGGGGGGTCACATGGTGTCATTGAGTACTTATATAGGACTAGAGTGGGTCACATGGGGTCATTGACTACTTATATAGGACTAGGGGGGGTCACATGGGGTCATTGAGTACTTATATAGGACATGGCGGGGTCACATGGGGTCATTGAGCACTTATATAGGACATGGGGGGGTCACATGGGGTCATTGAGTACTTATATAGGACATGGAGGGGTCACATGGGGTCATTGAGTACTTATATAGGACTAGGGGGGTCACATGGGGTCATTGAGTACTTATATAGGACTAGGGGGGTCACATGGGGTCATTGAGTACTTATATAGGACTAGAGGGGTCAAATGGGGTCATTGAGTACTTATATAAGACTGGGTGGGTCACATGGTGTCATTGACTACTTATATAGGACTAGGGGGGTCACATGGGGTCATTGAGTACTTATATCGGACATGGGGGGGTCACATGGGGTCATTGAGTACTTATATAGGACATGGCGGGGTCACATGGGGTCATTGAGTACTTATATAGGACATGGGGGGGTCACATGGGGTCATTGAGTACTTATATAAGACATGGAGGGGTCACATGGGGTCATTGAGTACTTATATAGGACTAGGGGGGTCACATGGGGTCATTGAGTACTTATATAGGACTAGGGGGGTCACATGGGGTCATTGAGTACTTATATAGGACTAGAGGGGTCACATGGGGTCATTGAGTACTTATATAGGACATGGGGGGGTCTCATGGGGTCATTGAGTACTTATATAGGACTAGGGGGTCACATGGGGTCATTGAGTACTTATATAGGACTAGGGTGGGTCACATGGGGTCATTGAGTACTTATATAGGACTAGGGGGGTCACATGGGGTCATTGAGTACTTATATAGGACTAGAGGGGTCACATGGGGTCATTGAGTACTTATATAGGACATGGGTGGGTCACATGGGGTCATTGAGTACTTATATAGGACTAGGGGTGTCACATGGGGTCATTGAATACTTATATAGGACTAGAGGGGTCACATGGGGGCATTGAGTACTTATAAAGGACATGGGTGGGTCACATGGGGTCATTGAGTACTTATATAGGACATGGGGGGGTCACATGGGGTCATTGAGTACTTATATAGGACTAGGGGGTCACATGGGGTCATTGAGTACTTATATAGGACATGGAGGGGTCACATGGGGTCATTGAGTACTTATATAGGACTAGGGGGGTCACATGGGGTCATTGAGTACTTATATAGGACTAGAGGGGTCAAATGGGGTCATTGAGTACTTATATAAGACTGGGTGGGTCACATGGGGTCATTGACTACTTATATAGGACTAGGGGGGTCACATGGGGTCATTGAGTACTTATATCGGACATGGGGGGGTCACATGGGGTCATTGAGTACTTATATAGGACATGGCGGGGTCACATGGGGTCATTGAGTACTTATATAGGACATGTGGGGGTCACATGGGGTCATTGAGTACTTATATAGGACATGGAGGGGTCACATGGGGTCATTGAGTACTTATATAGGACTAGGGGGGTCACATGGGGTCATTGAGTACTTATATAGGACTAGGGGGGTCACATGGGGTCATTGAGTACTTATATAGGACTAGAGGGGTCACATGGGGTCATTGAGTACTTATATAGGACATGGGGGGGTCTCATGGGGTCATTGAGTACTTACATAGGACTAGGGGGTCACATGGGGTCATTGAGTACTTATATAGGACTAGGGTGGGTCACATGGGGTCATTGAGTACTTATATAGGACTAGGGGGGTCACATGGGGTCATTGAGTACTTATATAGGACTAGAGGGGTCACATGGGGTCATTGAGTACTTATATAGGACATGGGTGGGTCACATGGGGTCATTGAGTACTTATATAGGACTAGGGGTGTCACATGGGGTCATTGAATACTTATATAGGACTAGAGGGGTCACATGGGGGCATTGAGTACTTATAAAGGACATGGGTGGGTCACATGGGGTCATTGA
>NW_027117043.1:0-48463 GCF_024137725.1 Prorops nasuta | reverse complement strand
AATGCCAAAACTTGAATGGTGTAATTGGTATATTTTCGCAATCCTGTTAAGACCGTTGTTAAGGCGCTTGTCTTGCGTATTTCCATTTCGTCCACGCTGCGCCACACGTCCGCCAAGATTGGCTCGTAATTCAATTTGTATCCCTGAATGATGCCGTTGCTATGGGTATTCGCCGGAGGCTGCCAAGAAACTTGCAAGGATTGCGACGTTAACGCCGCGCATCTTACGTCCTCCGGCGGCATACTGGGAACTGCCAAATTCATTTCCATTATTCCTTCGTTCGATGATACATGCAATATTCCTTTCTGGAGGAAATCGCGTAGCCCGCGGCATTTTCGATTCTCGCACATCGCTCTTACCGTCTTCCAAGGTCTGCGTGAGCAGTGGCTCAGACAGGGGTCCGGAACCGACTTGATTGTAAGCTTGCACCACCATGGTGTATCTCGTGTAAGGTCGGAGGCCGCTCAATCTCAACTCGCCCCCGCCCTCCTCTCCATCGCCGGAGACCGAGGTGAAATTGTACGACGGATTTCCAGAGCTAAAATCCAATTACGGGAACACAATCGAGGTAAGCTTTCGTATAATTTTCATGAGAGTTTTAACACGGAACGTAACGTTTGTAGATTTCTCACCTGGTTTCTCTGTAACCGACGTTGAAGCCTTGAATGTCACCGTGACGAAGCTCTGGCAAAGGTGGAGACCACGTGACCAGAATTTCCGAGGAGGAAAGGGGCCTCGCTGCTAAATTCACCGGTGGACCCGCGGGTCTCTGTGGCTCGGTCCTCACTATCAACTCGGCCGATGGACTCGATCTGCCAGCTGGACCTTCGGCTATCACGCGAATGGCATACCTCGTCGCGGGCTTTAACTCGTCTATCAACGCTGCGTATGGAAGCGGTGGTCCCGTAAATTCTTGCTGCTGCCACATTCCACCTGGAATTGTATATATTGCAGAGGTGGAGGATCAGCTGCGTTACATCTTCATCATATTTTACCTTCGCCCTCTTTGTACTGAAGAATATACTTGGTAACTTCGCTAGTGTCCTGAGACTTGTGCTGCCATTTCACGTTGATACTGCGACTAGCCACCATTGCAGTTTCGAGACCACTCGGTGGTTGAGGAGGCTCTGAAATCGTAATCATAGAGTTCCGGTGATTTTCCGAATTATCCCGAGGTGCGTAACAGGGTAATAATTGCAAGATCGAATCGATAGGACGGTTAATTCGCCCGCAGTCTATCACCTTGCACGAGGAGTTGAACCAATTGTTGATCTCGTCCGTAAAGATTGCTCGCTTGACAGAAATATGCACCACTGTCGGAAGCCTCTGCCGAAGAAATTTGCAACTGCGCTACTACACCGTCCGGTGTAACTTCTTGCTTAACCGTCACCCTGAACGAGAGAAATCTTTTAATTTTTCTTATCCACCTTTAGATTGTCACCTCTCTGGTGCATCCACCGCGAACGTTTACCGGTAATTCGTAGATGGATTCAGCTCGATTTTTCCACCTTTGAGCCACGTCACTGTTACGGGTTTGTCCCCGTGCACCTCGCAATGGAGAGTCGCCGTGTCTCCCTTTTTAACGGTGACTAGTCGAGACGGGGCCGCGAAATATGGCGAAGCTGCGTGCAGGAAATTCCATGAGAGCCACGGTTGTAATTTCAATTAGAATGTAATTAGAAAAATGTAGCATCGATCGGTGGTACCGAGGATTCCATGTTTTTAAAAATTTCTAAGTATTCTATGAATCTATATGTATGATTACTCACAGTTGACTTTGAGCTGTACAACTTTTCCTATACCAGTCCCGATTCCATTGCTAGCTTGACAGAGGTAAAAGCCTTCTCTGTCTTCTTTCACGTGCTGCAGCAGCAAAGTTCCATTGCTAAGAATTTTTGTATAGGTCCTTTCACGCAACTCCTCGTACTCTCCGGATTTGCTTCCTGCGTTCAAAATAACCACGAAACGTGGTAAGAAATTTTCCAACTTTTAATCCATTTGCATAATTTCTCTCAAGTTGGCCTCCCTCCCCTACATACGGAATATTACACGTATTCTTCGAGACTCGTTAAGAGATACTGTTAATTTAACTGGTCGAACAGTTGCAATGACTTATATATACGATTGTTTCTTGGAGATTCATCGAATATACGGGTGTTCGAACAATAAACGTTGTAGCAATATTATAGAAATGAAAACTTATCTATTCGAACAATTAAACTCCATCATTTATAAAGGTTTTAATTAAGGAGTAATAACGAGGAGGCTAGTATATTCATAAAATGATGATATTATTATAATAGTTAATGTTGTTCCTTTGGAAAGTTGGAATTTGAGTTTCTCACCGGTAGCTTTTTTCCAAACGATGGTCGGTGTTGGTACACCCTGGGCTTGACAGTGCAAGGAAACGTGTCTGTTTCTCTCGACACTGACGTCAGTGGGTTCAACGATCCATCTAGGTGGTACTGCGAACAGAATGTTTAGCTTTAAAACTAGCCTGGTGACCTCGCCAATAGCGAATAAGCTTTTGCTGGTTGTTAGCGATTTAAAAAGAGGTACGTCGCGAATTGTGAAAGCACGCGGTAAATTATAGAAAGCTCGTCCTCGTCGGCGGTGCTTCGTAAAAACGTGAAAAAATATTAAGAGAGAAAGAGAGGGGGGGTGGGGGATATACAGGTATAGATAGAAAGAATGATAGAATAAAATCCCGTCGACGAGGCCGCTCTCAAATATGTATTATATTTACATTCGAAGCTCGAGCTATGTACATCCTGCAAATTATATTTTCGCTAATTGTATACTTTTATCTTTTTTCTTTCTTCTTTTTTTTGTATAATAACAGCAAAGTTAGGAATCACTTAATGAGATAGCAAAAGAGAAATATAGTAGTGGCAAAGAGATTGAGATAGAGATAGAGAGAGAGAGAGAGAGAGAGAGAGAGAGAGAAAGATTCGAAGAGAAAGTGAATGAAGGTTCGTTGATGGGGTGAAGTGGACATTTGGTTTGTAAATCGATGGAGCCCACTTTGAAAGATTTCCTTTTTCCTCGAACTTATGAGAAGCTTGGCTAAGAATTTCCAGAAGTTGCGTACTTTCGACTCGACGGCAAAGCGAAACTTGGAAACACGTTTCTTCATAGCTATATACACATATATCGAGAATCATGGGGAATTTTATAAGATGCTTCCCTTATAGCAGGAGAGGAATCTCCGGGCGAAACGTACTTAATTTAAGCATCCCCGAGCTCGTTGTTTTCGTGGCGCCACGCGGCATTTCGTAATCATCGAAAGTTTTAAACTGAAAGTTAACGAAAGTTCGGAGAGCTTGCCAAGGATCGTGGAAGGAAGAAAAAGAAGATGCGAGGGAAGGAAATGTGTTTCTCGGTGGGTCCAAAGATTTCAATGGTCTCGTTTTCTTTTTGGATAGTCGTAGGTCGTTCTGTTGGCAGGTTCTACTCTTACGGTGGTGAAAAAACGCTGCACAAGCGAGATACTGTGAGTGGGAGTTTCAACCTTATACAAGACGGCAAAATATCTGCGCTCTCGCGTGCGCGACAACGTGTCATTCTGTATATATATATATATATATATGCGGCGTATGTTTATGTGCTTGTATACTATACGTATATAATACTGTAAAAGATATATAGAGAAAGAGAGAGAGAGAGAGAAATACAGAAGGGTTCGAGGAGAAGTATAGGTGAGAAAGGTGAATAATGAGTGAGTATACTTGTAGTAGAAGGTAGCGTGAACAAGTAGAACTCTTGTAAGAAAGGCGAGCGATGGTATTTTGACTGTGATACAGCGAGTAATAAATGTGGGAGGGGGAGGGAGGGAAAGCTACTCGGCCAAGTGCCGAAGGATGTATATAACGATGGAGAGAGGCGAATAATCTATAACGCATATATACATATAGATAATATATAAATACCCAAATCTAACGACTAGTTTCGATAAATACAATTAATTAATTAATAATAATATATACGTACTACTTGCCTACTTTAGTAACAAGAAATAATATCCAACCGAGTATACACACTAATCTTCAATTTTTAACGTTTTTTCATCATCTTATAAACCTTCTCATCCTCGTCGTTATCCCAGTTTTAACTAAAAAATTCAAGCGACTGCACACAACTCGGTTGGCTATTTGGAAGAAAATATAAAAAGGGGTGTGAGTTAGAGAGAAAAACAGTGAGCGATAAATAGAGAAAGAGAGGTGTTTTCAGTGATCGAGAAATATAGCGAAAAAGAGAGATAGAGAGAGTGTTGAATAAACATGCAGAATTTAAAATGTTTCTTTTGAACGAACCAGGGCATATATGCAAGCTAGAGCAATGGGGGAGGGGGAGGGTGTCTACGAAGATTCGTCAACGGGGGTGGCGTGTGTGCTTGCACTCGGGTGATACGTATATGATACAAGAATAATATTAATAATAATATTAATAATAATAATAATAATAATCGTGTGAAATCTGTATAAATACAGAAAATCGAGCGTAAATACAAGTAGGCATAAAAAAACGACTAGATACAGTTAATTGTAGACACACACATAATATTTGTACACACAGATACACACAGAGATTTGTAATAAGTTGAAAATGTACTTATAGGCGGTGTGAAAAAAAGAAGGAGACGAGTACGAAGTATACTGATAGCGAAAAGTTGAAGAGAGAGAGAGAGATACTTTAGTGCATGCGAAATAAAATTTGGCTGCTCGATCGAGTGATTTATTTATACATATATATATAGGTTCACACAGGCCAGGTGAACAATAATACAGAGTTGGAAAAGTAGATAGAGAGAGAGAGAGAGAGAGAGAGAGACAGAGCGAGAGAGCGATAGAGAGTAACGAGTAAAATAAGGAAAAGGTGCAAACTGTTACCTTATGATTCGGTCAAGTCAAGCAAACCTCGGGGGTCCACGAGATACCGACGCATTCCCAGAGAGCCAAAGCAACGCAAATGTAATACACACTGTGTCTGGGGGGTATAGGAAATTCATCCGGATTTTTAGACGAGGATCTATTCTAGGTCAGGGAAACCAAACGATGACGATGATGATGACGGTGACTCGCGGTCCCGCACGATCCTTCCTCGGTGTGATTTTTCGATAACTCATCGACTCCTCTTCCATTAAATCTCTCAACTTTTTCCTCGAATCACCGTTTTTGGATTCTAGCGGGAGAGCGAGAACAACGCTGATGATATTGCAATGATGACGCAGGAGCTGATCTTAAGCGTGGCGTGTCAATTGGTCGGGATAATCAATATTTTACGGGATATACTGATTTTATGGATCGATCGGGGGGAGAAGACGGTGAGAACCATGAGAGGAATCGATCTCGACGAATCATCAATCTTTCCGCTATTCCCTCTGAATTAATATCCGTGTCGGTGATCATCCATTCAATTATTTCAAATCTTAGGAATTTTTCCATCGACAAAATTATTCAAAGTTTCGCCCATTTTTCTTTACAACGACGATCGAGTTGACGGGATTATCACCACGAGCAATTATCTTGTACACACATAGTTTCTTTCGCGTAAAAGTTAACGCGATCCGAGTGTTAATCGTCGGAATAAATTGAGAAAAGGACAAGGAGTGCGCGTGGCGCGAGACGAGAAACGGAATACGAAAGGAGAGTGGAGCGAGTATCGTCGAGATCGAGCGGAGGCGAGGGTGCGAATGTGTGGAATTTCGGAGAAGGGTTGTCGATCATCTAGTTACCTTTTACCTGTAGCTTGGCCGTGTACCTGACCTCGGCTGCGGGGTTCGCGGCGACGCAGGTATAATCGCCGGAGTGCTCGGCGGTGAGGTTGGTGAAGCGTAGGATGCTGGAATAGGAATCGAGGAGGGAGACGTTGGTGACGGAGGCGAGGTGGGGCGGCAGGGGAAAGGGATTTTGGCCGTCTTTCAGCCAGGAGATTGTCAAGGGTGGGTCGCCCGCCGCGACCCCGCACACCGTCCGCGTCCGCATCCCCTCGGAAAGTCCCTCTTGGAAGGTAAATGGCTCAATAATAGGGGGTACTGGAAAAGGTCAAGAGAGAAGAAAGAACCATACGTGAGAGCAAGAAAAAGATGGCACCAAAAACGCAAGAACCTTGTAGATAATTCCATGTATACGTGCAAACGTTTCCTTTCGACGGATCCAAACGACCAAAATCTTCCACGACGCTTGGATAATTAATTCTTTACGTGTATATATATAATTAGGAAATCTGTGCATGCGTTTGAACGATCGATCGCTCGACCGGCACGCGTACATCGAAACTTTTACACGTATAATCTTTCGATCCTTAAAGATAGTTTATATATATATATTTTTTTTTATAGACAGTAGTACGTCAATTTATATATATGTATAGATTTATATATATATGTAGAGTATGTACAATAGAGGCAGTATAGTAGCAATGTAGAGGAGAGAGAGGGTGGCCCCGCCACGGACCTGTACCCGCGCCGCCCTTATATATTTTACACCTTGTACACTTATTTAGCATCGCACACTCACACTGTCACACTTTTTAACGCAAGAGCGAGCATTCTGCTCCAGCACGAATTTTTCCAATAGCGAAATTGCCTTCTCCTTCCCCCCCCCCCCCCTCTCCCTTTGGTCGTTGGATCGTTTAACCTTTCGGTCCGGACATTCGGCACCTGCATCGTGTCGAGCGACTCGAGGATCGACGTGCGCAGTGCTTTCCATCGAAGAGTATTTAGAAATGATTGAAGTATCGTATAACGTGCTTGGTGGAGCTTTGTATAGCGTGCTTTCTTCGATGGAAAATTTGGTGAGATGCAAGTCCATAGAGAGAGAGAGAGAGAGAGAGAAGGGGGAAGGCGAGAAAAAATCGAGCCGGATGACGTTTGACAGGAGAGATTCGGAGATTGATAGAGGTGAATGGGCATCGTGCAAGAGGAGGGTCCGCGCTAAGCGTGGCCCGTCATTGCGTACAAGTCACCAGGGGTCTCTACGTGCCCAGGTGAAGGCGTTCCTGGTCCCCCGGGCCACGCGTCGGAGATCTCGTCGTTCGTACTACTTATATTTTCATACGTCGATAACGTATATACTTTGGGTTCATCGACCCTCGATCCCAAGTTTGAGCGATCGTTCCCGAGACGGTACTCCGGAGGTCGTGACCCGAGAGCGGGATTGGCTGCAGGCACATTCACGCAGAATTGCACACACGAGTCGGGCGGGCAGGTGGTCGTTGGGCAAAGATTGTTGGGGCCTAGAGGAGGATTACCATGGACCACAAGCCGCTGCGTGTGTGATACCTCAGCGGCCAGATTACGGGCCACACACGAGTAGTTGCCGTTGTGATCTGGAGATAAACTTTCAATCATCAGTATGCTATTGAACTGGTCCACATTGGTGACTGTGACGCGCTCGCTCGGGCCCATCGACCGGCCGTCCTTCAACCATGAGATGGACAGGGGTAAATCACCCCTCGTCACGGAACAAGTCAAGGTCGTTCGTTCGCCAAGATGCAGGTCGCGATCTGCCGTGAACGGGCTAATTTTGGGAGGAACTGAAATATACAATACAAGAGAGAGCACGTGAGCAAGGCTATAGGGGATCAGCGGGGCATCGAGGCCCTCGGGATGATCCAACACCGGGACTCTTCATCCTTCTTCCTTCCGTTCTCTTCATCGTCTTCTTCTTCGTCCTCCTCCTCCTCCTCCTCCTCTTTTACGCAACACAATCTTCCCTCGAGTTTATAAATATATACGCTTCTTGGTTTCTCGCCATCCCGAAGATCTCTTCTTCGCGATTCCTGCGACAATTTTCAAGGTACCCTTGCATGAGGAAAATTGGAGTTCTTACCGATGACTGCTACGTCCCCGGATCTCCTGGCGCTGTGACCTTGCTTGTTGCGAGCCCAGCAGGTGTACACACCCGCGTCCCCGGTCTTCTGCACGCTGCTGATCACCAGCGTTCCGTCCGAGAGCACCTTTTGTCGCAGATCGTCCGGTAGTTCGCGATTCGCCCTCTCCCACTTGATCTCCTCGATCGGATATCCGGCCACTGGACATTTCAACCGGAGCGTTTCCCCTGCCACTGCGGTGACTTTCGGAATTAATCGAATGAACGGTAAACCTGTTGTCGAAGCGTCACAATCCGCCATTAGTAATCTCTCCTCCGATATACAATAATTTATGCAAAGAAAAACCCTGAAGAAACGATTAATTTTACCATAAACATTGAGCCTGGCAGAGTGCGTAACCTTCCCGGCACGATTCTCCGCGTTGCACGAATATTCCCCTCCATCCTCGACCATTACATGACTGATGTTCACGTGCGAGATTACGTCACCGTGAACCGTCACGTACTGGCCTATGACGAACCTGGAAGGAGAGACGCTTGTTTTGTGAAAAAGAAGAAAAGCGAGGGAGGAGAAAGCTGGTAGAGGAAAAATCGTTAACAGTGGCACTGGACACTGTTCGAGTTGAAAGGATGAATGGTGGAGAGGATAAATAAATCACTTTGACGATAAAAGCGATGATAAGGGAAACGATGAAATTTATCATGAGAGAGCGTATATATATATATATATATATATATATATAGTGGAGCAACTATCCTTTCAAGATCAAGGTAGATTTCGCAAGTGAAGCGTGGTAGGAAAAATTGCGAGGGTTTTACGCGCTCGTAAAGAATTTGTCTTGGCTGATCGTCGATCGCGTTGGGGTGGGAAGGAAAGTTGAAACGGTAACTGGGGCTGAAGCTGGAGGAAACGCGTCGATAAAGCGCTTGCCGGAAGAATCGTCGCTCGCTTGTCTTTTATGTCGATCAGTCGTTAAACTGCGTCGCGTCTCGCATAACGTCGCGTCACCCGCGGCGGTCCTCGTGTCAGCTGACGTAATAAATGTCCCTACTACCCCCTCCCTCTTGTCCGACTCAAATTGAAATTGCCTCGTCGATATCGCTGCTTCCACTGCCGAACGCGCGTTTCGTTTCAGTCGCCGCGCGCGGAGCGCCTCGAATTAAGCGAGAATTATACCGGAGGAGAACAAAATAGAGACTGTAATGAAAAAGATAGAAGGGCTCCTGTGCGTGCTCGCTCTCGAAATTAAAAAACCAAACGACGGGAATGAGCGGTGGAATTTATCTCCGTCGCGTAAGATTCTACTTTTAATTGGCTCGTTTCAAGTAGGGAATGGGGGGGGGGGGGGGGGCGGAGTATGCTTTCTTTTTCCACGCGAGGAAAATACTGATTCCTTCCGACGTAAACTGTCCGGAACATAGCGAGAAGAAGTTGAGTACCTTCCGTTGGTGGGAAGAGGAAATCCGTCCAAAGCCCAGGTAACTTGAGGCGTGGGATTTCCAGCGGCGGAGCATTTTAAAGACACCGCAGGCCCAGGTTGGAGAGTCTGCTCGATGAACGAGTAGAGGAGAATCGGTGGCGCATCTGAAACAAGAGACTCTATTCAAATCCACCCCGTAAAAGAATTGGAATGTGGTTTAATGGCACATGCATGTATAAGCGCGCGATATTTCCAGCTCTCTCTCTCTCTCTCGCGCGCGTTATATTCGGATAGATTTTTTGAAATGGCTGTGAGAGCTGGCGCGCGTTGAGGGGAGGGGAAAAGGGCCGTAGGGAGAACGGAGAGACTGGATGGAAAACCTCCGGACGTAATGACGAGGCGTGGCAGGGCTATAAAGGGGATATCTGTCGTATCGAGAGTCTCTAAATCGAAGAGTTATTGCGAGGATGACGTTGGACGGATTCTTCGCTTGTAATTAAAAGTGTCGATTTCGTCGTCGTCGTCGTCGTCGTCGTCGTCGTTAAAAGAGTGGATCGAGGCGGGGGGGGGGGGAGGGGGGGGGGGAGTTTCAACGAGCCTCGTCAAAGCAGCAAGCCTATAGAGTACGAGGGTTGACTAGGAAGGAGTAAGAGGAGGGTTGGTGGTGAAATAGTAGAAGCTGAGAAGGTTGATGAGAAGGGAGAGGATGAGGGAGGGAAGAGCGCTGTTGAATGGGAGAAGTCTGTCGTAGATCGAGCTCGGGCAACCGTGCAAAAATTGATGAACCTCGTCTAGATAACGTCTGAGCGGTTTCCGATAAAAGAGTTTCTACGGCATCGCCTTGCTAGTCCTTTTTCGCTTTCTATTACAAATTATCGCTGCCTCCCTATCAATACTCTTTACTTTTAACGCGTGCTCGCCTATAACTATCTCGCTGCTATATGCTCTAGAGATATATATATATATATATATATATATATGCTTGTAATTGCTGGGTGTTCGTACTGCAATTTATGAAGCTTTTCATACACACGCGTTATCACGACGATAGTGCGTGTATATCGAATTATTTGGCGAAAAAGAGCCATTAACGTCTTGATTCCGTATCACGGACACACGATAACACCGCATTTGTGCCATTAAACGCTCGTAGCACTTTCTTAAAAATCAAACTTTTAAAACGTCGTCGAAAGCAGATTTAGCAAAGTGGATTTCAAGTAGCAACTAAAAGTCCCTTTAGCGTATCTACCTTTGTGGCAGTACTCGCTATTATACTTGGTCTTAATCTTGCTTCCTAGTTTGGATTTCAAGCAAACTAAGCTTTTGAAACTTCTTAATCATATAAGCTGCTATCGCAATTACCAAGGTTGGCCAGTCAGATTTCACTCTGCGTCCCGTTAATTTGTCTCGCTCTATTTGCAGCAAGGTGAGTGTGAATTATTGAAAATATATGTGTATTCGAGAGACGCGTGCACAGGCTGGATCGAATTGGAATCGATGAAATATATCGCGCGAGCTTCCCTCCACGAAGGAACAAGTGGAGAAAAGGATTTTCGAGCCGTTCGCGTTTAATTTGGAGTTTCGGGGAAAATGGTTGAGAAATTCCGTGGGGAGATGCGGAGAGTGGGGGGAGAGGTCTTGAGCGAATTTGGGCCACAGTTTGGTCGGCGTTTCCTGCAGTGTATACCAGTGTTGGAGGAGAGGGAGGGGGTGGAGGGGGTGGCGGGGAGCGCAAGAGATGCCGTTTTTGGTCGGTTTTAGCCCGCTCGTAGCTCGGGCACCCGACGTATTCCTTTCTCTCCGTCCCTTTCGCGCTTCGCCGCCGTTTCCAACTATCCTCTTTCCACGTCCACTCCTTTAGGGATCCTTGTCACTCCAGCGACTGAAATTGCTGGGAACCGATAGCTCCATCTGCCTCTCTATCTCCCGCTGTCCTATCGAGCTACTCGCTCGAATTCCCTTTGACGTGAATTCCGTGCATTACCGACGCTGACGAGTGAGAGACGCTAACTTCATTGTTGTTTCAAAGGGTATCTCATCCTCCTCCTCTTCTGTCCGCGCTCCTCTCCTACCACTACCATCGCTACCATCCCCACCCCCTACGCGCCTCTCTCTTTCATGCAAAACCTACAGATGGCTGGACTAGATATATATAGGCCACTGCCACTCTCAAACGAGACGCAAATTGAAAGAAGAAAAAGAAATAATGCAAGAAAAGTCGGAGTGAAATTTTAAAATCAAGACAATACGGATGAAAGTATTGCTGTGCAATAGGAAGAAAATATGCGGAGGAACGATAATTGAAACAGCAAATTGTTCTACGATCAATTTGAAAGATTCGTTTGCTTTATGGGAAAAATGAGAAATGCGAAACGTTGAAGGCAAACGTAGTCTGAGAAATAAAATGTAATAAAGTACTTTGGTGCAGGCTGGCGCAAGAAGCAGCGGCCAATGACAAGACGGATGATATGGAGGGAAAGAAGCTCTGCCAACTTCAAAGCTCTTCGGATAGTCGGAGGCCTTGATAGGTAATCGAGTTGCATTTAACTCTATCGCCTGGACTCTAATGCATTTACCTTCGATGCACTTTAACCTTTACGAGCGACGTCTGCTATCCTCTAATAAATTACACTCGAAGAAACTGCTTCATTCGCTCGGTGGAAAAAGGGAGAGGAAAAAAAGGAGTGGTATTTCCGGTTTAGGTAAAACTCGCATCTTCGTTCCTCTATCGGTGTGTAACAATCGTGCAGCGACTAGTGCAAGTATATATAATAGAGGATGAGAAGGGTGGAGGAGGGGGGAGGGGGGAGAGACGGTCGATGAATAATTGCGAGTTTGCAGAGCGAATAGTCGGAGAGACTGACCTCCCAGCTGCAGCTCCGCCGAGGCTTGCGCCGTGTCGCCTTCCGATCTTCTGACGATGCACTGATACATTCCGCGGTCCTCCCTACCGATTCCGTTGAGCCGCAACATTTCCGATTGCCGTCCCGTGCCCGGAAGTTGCCGACCGTCCTTGTACCACGTTATGAAGTGGGAACCGGCTTGGGGATGCGTCCCAACTTCGCAACGGAATTCCGCGTTTCCTCCCAAATGCACGCTCAAAAGCGTCGGAGTTACTTCCACGTGCAATGGTGCAGTTACGACCAATCTGAAACATTCAAACTCTCGTGTCTTATACACAATGCGCGCAATTGCCAAAATATCTATATAAAACAAGTTTCTCCCCCTCCCTTCTTCCTCGTGACAAGAAACTTACCTAATCTCAGCGCTAGCTTCTCCGCCAGGATTAGAAGCCGAGCAACGATATATCCCACTATCCTCCAAGGTAACTGCCTCTACGGACAGGACGGAGCCGAGCAATCTGGTCCTGGGCCCGGAAAGCACCAACATCGGCTCCGCACCGGTTTGCGCGTACCATCTTCAACGAGAAAACGGACACTTTACACTTTTATATGTATATACATAGTATCTACAGAGTTGGTTAAAGCGAGCGCTTTTGGCAATTTCCGCCTTGCCAGAGATGGAGTCTTTCGGTGCGGGAGCCTCGTGTCGGCTGAAATAAGCTGTCGCGCGAAATTAGTGAAGGTAGGTGCGGAGCGACGAGTCAAAGTCCTCTCGATGGTCGAGTCGTGAATAATTTTTCATCGAAAAGGGGAAAGGCGAGCAATCTCTGGGTAGCCTGCGGAGGATACCAAGGGGATCGTGCAGGGGGAGGTGGCGGTGGTTCAATTTCGCAGGCTTTTCGACTACGTCGACCTAGAAACGTTGCCGAGTCGCATATACTGCCACTTTTATCCCTCAGGATCCTCCATTGCTTTCCTTCTTCCTGCGAGTTGACACTGACAGTTTTCGATCGTCCCACCTACCTTCGACCCTAACCACCACCCCCCCCCCCTCCTCTCCTCATTTCCTCCATCTCGTTCCCCTCGTCAGTCCCATTTATCCCGCCCGCGCTACCCTGCAGCTCCCCTCTCCGCCATCCAGTCTGTAAAGTACGTAATGGACCTCGATCCGTGGGGAATTTCACTCCGCGCCAAAGTTTCCACGAAAAGTTAACTCGCCATTCAGTCGAGAGATCCAGTCGAAAGTTAACGCTGCAGCTTCCTTTATATATCCAAAATACGTCTAAATTCAAACTTTCCTCGATCGAATAATAACCTACACGCTATTACTCCTCTTGTCCATTCGCTGTATTATTGCTGTTACGATTTTCTCGTGATACAGTTGCAACTCTCTATATATACAAGTACATGTACACGGACCTCGGTACCGTAACGTCCATGAACCAGCAGAATTTAGAGTTGATTCCTAGCAGATTTCTGCAGGTAATCCGAATAAATTTGTCAGTTTGATATCCGAACGATATCGCGTGTGGTGCACGATTCGATATTGCCAATAAATTTTCATTGCGGTAGAGATTTCCGATGGCGGCGGTGGGCACGAGCATACGCGCGCAGGGGAACGAGTGAAGGAATGCGTAGGTCGGTGGGAAATGGTTGGACGTAGGAGAGCTAGACGAAGGTTGTTCGACTTGGGAAGGGGGGGGGGGGTATTGCGGGTGCAGCGAGAGAGGGATCTTGCAGGATTGCTCGCTTCCGATTGTACCTATACGCTCGAGGTTTCACGATCGAGTGCTCCCACTTTTGCTCGATCAAAGTCGCGTCTCTATCTATCCTCTTTTTACCCCCTCCCACCAATCCTCTTTCTTCCATTTCTTTTTGTCCCACTTCTATCCGCTTTGCGTCCAGGGACCAATAGTAATTCTTTGCGAGAGAATGCCGGAACAGCGAGCAAAGTGCTACTCTCTTTCTCCTAGACCTTCGTGACAAGCCAAGCTTCCAATTGCGTCCTTCTAGTTTTCTTCATCTTCCCAGCACCCACGTCTCACTTCACCCTCCCCCATCCACTTATAACCTTTTTCAATCTCACCATCTGCATTTTCTCTCTCTCTCTCTCTCTCTCCTTACATCCCTCGCCAGATGTTTCCCAAGCATTTTTATATACACCTGCTGTATACACCCCTCGCGCGACACTCTTTATCCATCTCGACGATTCTCTCCACGCGGATATACAGGACGTTTATAATTTCGTCCTTCTTCCCTGATTTTCTTAAACACGCAATTTCCACGAGAAATCAACGCCTTGGCTCCGCGCTATCTCATCCCTTTCTCGCTTTTAATCAACGCGGTTTCTTGATTCTTGGCATGTCTGACTAATTCCTGTTGCTTCTACTTGCCCGCGCTTCGTCGCATCAATCTTCCCCAAATAGCTCATAGAGTTTTTCCCCCCAAATGCTTTTAGAGCGATCGTTCCGCTTTCTTCCTATATATATACATAGTGTGCACTGCAATTTCTTTTTATCCCATTCCACTCGCTTATCAATCATCATATCCACCACTCTTTCCAATCTCCTCAAGCTTCCTTTTTAATTATCCTCAGCTCCTGCAGCCGCAATTACGCTTCGATTCAACTTTTATCCCGAGCAGTCAATTTCCTCTCCCATCAGCAGTGTCATAACTTTGTACGGGATTAATCGTCGTACGCGCGCAAACCAGACTTCTAATTGACACTCTCACGACCCGAATAATCAAACCCTGAAGAGCGCGAGACTTTAAGTTTTCTTCGCTCCACCCACTCGACGCTGTCCGATTATTCAATATCGAACGAAACGCACTTGTCTGACACAACATTGACTCGTACTACTTACCGATACTCGGGAGCTGGACAAGCTTGCGCCACGCACACCAACGACGTCGACTCGTCCTGACCCACGTAAATAACTCCCGAATGCTCCAGGATTACAGGTGGCATCACCCCTCTGTGATCTAGCATTAGAAATTTATTTCAAACGGTGAATGAAACTATGAAATTTTGCCCGAAACGAAGCGCGAGACAGAATCGTGCAAAATAATTTAATCTATTCTGCCAGTCAATTTACCTGATATCCTAATATTTGCCATTGAGCTTACTACTACTTGTCGCGTTAGTCTATGCATCGTTCTACACCTGTATCCGTGAATTTGGTCGCTGAATTCTAAACTGTGCACCAGAAGCTCTCCGGTAGGCAGCAAGTGGAATTTTCCATCTGTTTGAGCACAATCGAAAACAATTTTAGATATAATACAAGTATTCTTTTATATTCTACGAGGAATAACCAAATTGGGAATCGCGCGTTGTTCATCGAATAATATCCATATAATAGTTAAAAATAATCGGACATGGATCGGGATATGAACCAGTGGTATATATCCTATACCACAAATATATATATATATATATATATATATATATGTATGTGTGTATGAATCCAAGTTTCATACGAATGTGTAGTTTTTTAATTGGCATAGCAGCAACATTAACAATTCTATCGATGCTTTTATACTTTTCACTATACATCGCTTTCGTGCTGTATAAAATTATTTGCACGATGCGACGTGCAGCTGTGTGTATATATATATATAGGAATAGTTTTAGATTGTTGCAGTTTCGAGCGTGTTTATACATACATATACATATATATATATATATACAGAGAAGAAGTTGAATTTATCGGGGACAGGGTCTGTGCAGGCTGGTTGGTGATGAGTGGATTATATATAGGCGTTCTAGACATCGTTGGTTAGATGAGGGTGTCCCGAGTAAGCGATGGCTCTAAATGGCGATTGTCGTATCGGGTCATGTACGTCGAATAGGCCATACACGTCGAGTATTACACTCGACAAGGCCTATATAGTAGCACGCTCACCTCCATTCAACGCAGATGCCGTACCCCTACATTCTCACCAAGGATACCTGCATCGAATTATTCGCACTCTGGTATTTCCTGCATGCAAAATATCTAATCAACGGCTGACCTATCTTTTATTACAACCTACCCTGTATATTATACGGTGTATATGTGTATATATATATATATATATATATAAATATATAAAGAAATAGTGTTGAAGGAAAAGGGAGAAATATTTGTCTCCCCCGTCAAGCGATCGGCGTTTCCGTAAAATATATCCAAAAAGGAAAATAATATAAAATTCTATGGAGAATAAGCTTTTCGATTCGAGTTTTTCATCAAGCTGCAGCGAATTGCACCGCGAGAGGGAAACTCGCGGATGCATTGGCGTTTTTTCCGTGCAAGCAATTGTTTCTCGAGGTTTTTATGAATTTCGCATGAGAAACAAAGGTATATCTATATAGGCGTCCCGGTGCTCCTCGAATGGCGAATTTTAAAGGGCCTGTATACCTATGGGAAGTTTTATTCGATTTTACGGTTACGAGGCGCATTAAATGATAAAAGCGATTGACGTCTTCGATTGTAAGGTATAATGGAGGAGTGGGCGTTAGCTTCGTTACGCTTTTTTCTTCTCTTGTTTTTTATCGGGGCGATATAAAAGTTACGACAGCTGCCGCTGCTTGGCTTTCGGGGGAATATCACTGGTGGTGCAGCGCGCCGCTAGTGAGCTAGCGACAATAGTGTCTTGGACAGCCTCCAACTGGCATACACATTTCCTTCCAACTCCGCCGCGAGATGAATAACTTTCCTTTGTTTTTCCTCCATTTCCCTGCAATTGCGCAAGTTCAGCGCGTATGTACGATTGAACCCGAGCTTCTCCCCTGCCTCGCTCGCATTTCGCTTTTTGGCGCATGCAACCGGCAAAACTAATTATTTATTTTTGCGGTTTCTCCCTCGCGATAACCAACGGCACTTGCTAATTGTCCCGTTCCTCTTTATATTTAAATCATCGTCAGCCTCGAATCGACCAATATCCCCTGTAACGTTGCGCTCTATAGATTTGCAATTTTTAAACATGCAACGCGAACGCGCGCTGCGCGAGGAACCGACCGATCAATTATATACACCGTCAGCTATGTGTATATATATGTGTATGGGTGATGTAAACGATTATCCAGGGGCTTTAAAGCAAACGGTATTGAGCTAATAAGGGAAATTGTGTCAGGACGATCCTCGAGGTGGTTCTTTCGATGAAAATAACGTCAAAGTTTAATAGGATTAATTTCCGAGGCTGCTAACGAGTCAGCGTGTCATAAGGTCAATGTCCTCGCTAATCTGGGCTTCCACCACCAGTGGAAGGTGATGTAGGATTATTGTGGATATTAAATTTCAGTCTGGGAGGCTGGCTACATCGCTGCCGGATATTAAATTTTAGTCCCGGTAAGCAATGGGCAACTGCCATAATACTTCGTGCCACTCCCTACTCCCCCCACCCCCTCCCCTCTACCCCTCCCACACTGTACACCCAGCCCAACAGTCTGTGCCAACATCGCCGGCAAATAATTCTTGCTTTTCCTATTGCGCCTGTTACCCAAATCCTTATTTGAAAGAGAAAAACGAAAGATACAATTGGTATTGCCCACTGGGGGATGAAAAGCTAAATCTTTCAAGAGGGTATACGCGGGATGGAAAAAGAGTGGAGAGGGGGAAATTTGGTTGAATTAGTATTTTAAGTGGAGAGGCAGCGGGAGGAATTTGCCAGCGAGGAATTTTTCAAAAGGCCGAGGAGAAAGCCGCTGGGATTATATATATATATATATATATATATATATATATATAGGTTCCTGAGGAAGGTGCCCGAAGAATTTCATAAGCAGCGAGCGAGCGAGCAAGTGTCGGGGCTTCTTATTACCTCCTTGCAACGAGGGATAAATGTAGAATGATGGCTCCTGCAGCCAGGAGACCACTCGCACCAGATCCTTCACGAAACTAGGAACGACGCATCTCAGCACTGCGGTACAACCTCTGCTGGCACCTCCGATTACCTCCACGTCGACGTTGTAAGCTTGCGCCACCACTGAAACATTCGTTCCTTCCTTTAAAATCAAGGACAAAAAGAGAAGAGAGAAATGTTCTCCCATTCATGCACGCATATAAATATTCTACGATGGAACGCGAAAGCCCAGCTGGTAAAACAGACAATTTTAATCGATATTCAATATTTACTTTTCAATCGGAACTCGTAATTAAACATTAAATATCGCCAAACGCTGGCAGGAAAATCATTTTTCACCCGATACAATATTATTGTGTTATTCGTGCGCGTTTCCGCCATATGAACGGAGCAGCGAAATAACAATGAACCAGTCTCGTATAGGGATTTGTTTTTTGGGGTTGGGAGGGGGGATAATAGCCAAAAGTTATAACGAAGAACATTTTCTTTTCGGTCAACGCGCCGAGCGTTGTGGAGACGGGTGTGTACGTGCGTTGGTGGTAGTTTAAGGGGAATTCGAATATGGAGGGTTGAATGTGCTCGGATGTCACGTCGTTATTCGTCGAGCGAGTGAATCTCGACTTTGATGTTGGCGTTGCGGGACGCGCCGAGGCGTGAGACTAGACGCGTCCGTAACGAACGCTTCTCGTCCTCGACGTCTGCCACGCTCGTTTTTCTTGGCGTCCTTTTTGTTTTCCTTCGCCACCTTCCCTCTCCATCTCTCTTTCCACTTAACTCGCTCTCTCTCTCTCTCTCTCTCTCTCTATACATGTATATATATCTACGTCCTTCTCTTCATCGTTTCATCCCCCCCCCCCCCCTATACTTACCTTTTTTCCTCCACCATCCTCGATCCCAGCCGACAGCACCTTACACACACACACACACACACCATCCTCTCACACGAAGTTGTTTCAGAGATTTTATTTACGTCGAAATTCCAAGGACGATGGCCAGCTGCCGTCGACGACGTTGGGAAGCTTCCTCCTCCCTCCTGTATATTCCCACGGACTCAACCTTTTCCTATTCCTCGCTCGGCGAGCAACAAAACGAAATTATTATGCCCACCAGACACTATCGTAGACCAGAAGATTGTCACGGAACTCATTTGCCAAGTCACTCCGCGCCAAATGCTTTTACAAGCTTCAGACTTCCCTTTAAAAGCAATTTTCCTGCTTGCTTATTGTTCTTTCGCCTGCTCGGAAAAGTCCGAGTCATAAGCGATTAAAATTACGAAATTGTTCATTTGCCTCGCGACTATATATACTATATATATATATATGTATACTGCACGAGGCGAATACCTAGCGTTCCATCGTCCTTCGGTTCGCATCATAAAAATAATACGAGAGATAAGCGGTATTCTTCTACGAGGGAAATAAGATTTTCAATAAAATGGCCATTCCTCCTAGTCGAGAGTTTCACTGAGAAGAAAAATTACTCTATTATAAGGGAGCATTGGAATCGGCAATAAGGGACGAATGGAAATTTCTTTCGTCCAAGCGAAACTGAAAAGCAAAGTTTTAATTAACGGTCACACGTCCAAGGCAGAAGTTTATAGCCGCACTCGCGCGCGCGCCAGGCTAGTTGCATGGCAATCCTGAAAGCGTCGGCGTCGGCTCGAACCTGCCATGGATTTGCATTCAGATTGCGTTTCTTTTTTTCCCCTTTCTTTTAAAGGGGTAATTACAGCGGTCTCTCTGTAAGCTCGTCACTGCGATGCGAGAGAAACCCGGAGATTCCGCGTTGGCTTGGAACCAACCTCGTGCCAAGGCTTTCCCTCAGCCTCTGATTTTCACCTTCCCCATCACCACACACACACACGCATGTATATATATATACAGATCCTAAACCTATAAAGCGACGCTTTTATACGAATAACGTGGAATTATATATATATACGAAAGCTTATTAGTACTGTTATAGCCCCGGCTATCCTAAGCCGACTGATGTACTATATATGTGTTACATTGTCATCGACCTGCTGTATATATACTTGCAACTGTACACACCTGATTGTTCTTATGAATTATTCAAATCCCATATATATATAAATATACGAAGGAGAATAATTGAACGAGCGTCGAATTTATCCTGACCGTTGCAACCGTGTCGATAAAGAACAGTGCATTAATATATTCCCTTTTAACGAAACGAACGATCGATTTTCCAATTAGCAAAAATGTTCGGTCAGCACACTTTTGTAAAGAGAGTCGAGAGAGAGCGTGTCTTATTGAAAATGACAAAGGTCAGAGTTGAATTTAGCGGCTATTCGGCTTTGGATGCGTGAACGCGAGGTTTATTAGGAAACATTCGCGCGTATCTGCATGGTTCGCGGTACTCATATGCAAAATACCTGCAGACGTAATCCCGGTGGAATCAATAGGGCGAGTACGTGGGTAAGCTCCACGTGCATCGACGCGCAAGCTTTAAATGTGTGCTATGGTACTTGTTATTATTATTCATATATATATATATATATATATATATAAATGGGGTGAGGGGACTAACCTGCTCTGACTTGAACGTCCCTGCTGAGGACCCTGCCAACGGAGTTGCTGGCGATGCACCTGTAAGCGGAGCTGTGCACGTCCTGTCTGTAGGCTGCCGCTGGAAACGGCAAGAGGACCAACGTTCCGTTCCTGAGCACGCTCCGTACACCCGGTATATCGTTCACCGGATGTCCGTCGACCGTCGACCAGTCGATGCTGGCCGCTGGACTTCCGGCAGCCGTGCAGTCCAGCCAGGCTCCGCTCGAATTTGAAAACTCCACCCTTGACGGTGGCTCGATGATGAAGCTGGGTCCTCGCAGGTGCGCGTCGAATCCATGGCTACCCGCTGACGTCACAGCCACGGCGCCTGAAACGCAAACGGATCACTTTGCTTCGAGAGAATTCTCTGGAAAAATCCTGCATCCTACGTAACGTCGGTGGATCGCTTGTTAAAAGCGTTGAGAGTAAAGAGGGATGAGGGGGGGGGGGGGGTTGGGGTATGAAAATGGTTTTCAACGGAGGAAAATTGTCGCGGAACGAAGGTTATATATATATATAGACACTAGAATGTAACGCTTTGATCGGACGCTAGAGAGCACCAGTCGGCGCATGCGAGTGTGTAGAGAGGTGATATATATGAAATGTGTATATATATATATATATATATAGAGAGAGAGAAACGTGCAAGCAGGTAAGCAGAGAAGAAGATACTCCAACGCGAGCCTATATCGCTCGGTATGGCACTTGAGGTTAATAACTTCGATCCTCGCACACACACACACACACTTAGTCGCGAGGGTGCAGTTAAATTCTCCGAGCGACGACCGGCAGAAAAACGATAGCCCGCATGTTCCGACCTCTCAGTTTCGTAATTGGAAACTGCATCGCCAAACGGAAATCAATATGGAGAATTTCATTAAATCTGTCGATAATTAGCACCCTCCGAGCCTAATTGCAAAGCTAAGCCTGCTTCTGCACGGTGTATAATCATAACGACAGGGAGCAGGATATATCTCGTATTTCAACATTTTCCTCTCGACATTTTCATTACAATGTATAAATATCGCCTTTTCTTTATCACTCTGCGTAAAAAGATTTTCTCCCCTGTTCATCCCTTTGTTTACCTTTAATTAAAAATTATACTCCACCCAGTTTTGGGGCCGTGGTTATTTTTGTGAGATTCCAGCATAAGCGAGCTCCCTCCTCTTTGCCTATTAGCTCCCGTGTAATTAATTAGCATAGCGAGCAAACTGCATAAAGAAGAAGCACCTGTCGAAATAGAAAAGCTAATCCTGCGAGTAATTAGCATAAAATTGTGGGGGAGGCGTGCTCTCCGGCGTTGCGAGTGAATTTTTGGAGAAAAATTCAAGTTGAAGGGATCGAGATGAACTATACTGTTACAAGGGTAATTGTTGAAAGAGTCGAGTATGAATAGTAAATAACGAGTTTGCGGAGCGGAGCTGGACCCCTAAAGGAGTCTCGAAAGAATTTTCTGCAGAGGGGGATGAGGATCGAAGTGTATTTTTATTACGCGCCTTCGGAGCATCGAAAATCCTCGAGAATAATATCATCGGTTTTTAACGAACGTTCCAATGAACGATGGGTCGTCCTCTCGTGCCATTCCTCCTGGGAGCAATTTCGTGGAAGGGCATAAATGCATGTTAAGGGTATTCGTGGGAGCTGTGCAACTTATTGTTCAGCGGACGAAACATTCGCGTGGCGCCACGTCCGAATTTCGTAATATGTCGGATCGCAGTGTGGCGCGTCGCATATACAAAAGGCAAAGTATGCAAATCCGAGTATATAGTTGTAGGAATAAGAGAGAGGGGGGGGGGGGAGGAGGGTGGAGAGAATTGAATCCCAGTAGAACGCGGCGTGACGCTGTCCGGCAATTACAGAGCAGAGACCGTCACGCAGCTTGGAATTGTCTCGAGCACTTAATTACTAATTCCGCGGGCCGCTACTCCCATTTGCCTGCGCTTCTTCCTCGAATTTCGAGGCCCTCTCGTCCGGCAAGAAACTCATTTTCATCAATTACGCTATTTAATTAAGAACTGCGAGATAAACGGCGTAACGAATGCTTAGACGAGCGCTCGTTTAAGCGAAATCCCCCATAAATCATGACCAAGACACCGGCAGTTTGCAATTCGTCCGGAAAGTGTCTCTCGCTCCGGAGAGGCCAATAAATAATTAAATGTAAAACGATCCTAGTCTCTCCGCCGGCGACGCTTCGTTAAAACATCTAGAATGGCCATGTCCCTGTATATGTGTACCTCTATATAGAATACCTGTTTGTTTTAACTTGGAGTGCGTACGACCATTCGAGACTCGCGCACGATACTTGCTTCCACTATATATATATATATATATATATATATATAGCTATAATAAAACGTACGCCTGCGTTAAACCTTATATCGGCCAATTTATATTACTCTTAGGCATTAATAACTGTAAAAGCTGCACGAGCGACTATTACGAACGTTTTAATAAAGAATACAGAATTATTCTTTTATGGAGTGGACCAAGGTGAAATTAGAAAAGTGAGGTTAAAACTTAAATGCTGCTGGATTGGCTAATGAAGGAATGGATAAAATGGAACTATCAATTAAAAGCTTATGGGGGTATGAAAAAGTGCGCTAGAAATTATGACTGAAAAAAAAAAGAAGAATAGTTTATTCTTACTCGCTGGAGTTTTACGATATTTAATTTGCCTCTGGGGTGTATACGGTGCAGCGAGGCTGGAGTGGAAAATGAGCGCGTAACACGCGTAAAAAGATTGTCAAGCAGTCGTAAGAAGTTTTCCGGCAGAATTCCTAGTTCGATTTAGGAAAAGGTAGGGAAGATCGTAACTCGGGGGAAAATCTCCTTGGTCCTGCGATGAATGGGCAATGGGGATTTGAGGATTAGGTCCGCTTCCTGAATCTCATCTTGGTAGATTCGAGCTTGACGATTCTTGCAGGCATACTTGGAATAAAGCAGGAGAGAGTATATATAAATATAGGGAAAATGGTATAGAGCTGTTGGATGTACACATGCAGAGACAGAAGACGAAAGGACTCTCTCTCTCTCTCTCTCTCTCTCTCTCTTTCTCTCGGCTCTTCAGCCTCCGATTTTCTACGCCTCAGCTTTCGCACTCGAAGAAATCCAAGGATCCAGCCCTTTCGTCTTCGATTCAGTTGGACGAGTAGTCGTTTCTCAAGACACTCCTCCGAATGCTATATAGCTATGTGGTAGTGACCGATGGTAGGGATTATCTGATAATCGATTTATCCGATAACCTGCAGCTCGGACGTTAAAAGTAATTTCGGAACTTTGCCCCGGGCTCTCGCATACCAAGTCTGATTACAAAGAGCAAAATGAAACGTCCCTGGCACGTACATATATGCGCTATGGACCAATGTAGTCTTGTGACAAAACGCAATAATACTCGATGCTCTATTGAACAGAGCTTTATTCGCACTTGTCACATGCATGTGCATTATTTAAATTTTTAATATTGCGGCAAGAAAAGAGTGATAATAATTGAAAACAATCGATGTAACACGTAGTTTGAGTAATAAAACGTATTAAATAATTTCTTTCTGTCCTTCAGTGGTTCGTGGTCGGTGGTTCCTCGCTCGGCAGCCGAGAAGCGGTCATCTCCGGCACTACTGCGGCGAGTGATCGTTAATAATTATTCGTTTGCGATAAACGGCAGGAATGTTAATGGTGCACAGATGCAGTGTATTGCATAATTTGTCGGTTGCACGTAGCGAGATTAATCGAAAGGAAAAATATCGTTGTCTCTCCATTGAAGATCGATCTTACGAAGGAAAATTTGCAAAGCTCTTTTCAGAGAGCTTTCTGATTAATCGTAGCTGTTAAAATGCTCGAGTAGAGAATATCCAAGTGTTTAGAGGGACGGGGAACGCTCGCAGCTATAGTAATAGCTCGCAATTACCATAACGTCCAGCCAAGCCGACTAATCGGCTCCGTTTATGCCAACCGACAAATTATTATTAATCACTACGTCACGCTCTGCAGTATTCCGAGCCGATTCAATTCCCACCGTTGGCCTGGTTTTATACCTCGACCACTTTCCGTTATTACATTTGAAAATTGTACGTCGAAAACGCGAGGCAAACGAAGGAGGACTAGCCGCTCGTTTGCCCCGTTTCATTGATATGCAACGTCCCTTTGGAAGATTAGAAAAGAAACTTTGTCCTTTTTGAGATTGGAAATTTTCCTCGCGCAAAGTGGAGTAAAGTTGTTTATGCTCGGCACACATGAGGGCGAAAGTTTCTTGCCGTAAAATTTAGCAGGATTCAGCTCGCGCAGTTTTGGATGATCGGCAGTTTTAGTGGATTATGGAGGGGGGTGAGAGAGAGAGAGATAGGGTGAGAGAGTGGGTGAGAGAGAGGGAGAAGATTCAGTAGCGGAAAGCCGGAATCAATAGGCGGAACAAACTATGTAGGTGGATAGAGGTCGCTGGTAAGATTGAATTTACAGAGTCTGCCCTCGTAGAGGTAGGTCCAAAGAAAAAGCTCGATGGGATGGTGGTAAAGGAAGTTGATGAGCGACCCGGGAAACTCTCTGTGAATTCCTTGCTAAACCACCTTCGCACAGATTCCCGTGTTTGCTCGCTCGATCAAGACGGCAATTATTTGATCCGGCCCGCGCGAAACCTATCCACTCTCTTCTCGCTTCTGCCCTCATCTCCAAATCTCTCTCTCTCTCTCTCTCTCTCTCTCTCTCGACGTCCTCGCGCGATCTTACACCAGTTCTTCCCAGATCCTCCAATAATCCATCGATTATCTTACAACGATTACTGAATTTTTTTCAAACTCCCCCTGTAAAACGCTTTATCCCAACTTTCACACGCATTTATAGCCTTTTCTTATCATCGGCGGACCGTGATAAGCTCATAACGAGCTTGACAATTCTTCAAAGGTATAGGTGAAATTTTATAATTTCAACCTGTTTAAGAATAAAACGTACATCGAAAGTGAAGTGGAGAGCTTGCAATCTTCCCGAAAAAGGTGATTAATTTCTCGGTGGTATTTCGTACAACTCGCACGCTTAAAAGCTCGAGACGCTGCTAAGTTTTTTATACACTTTTCACCGCTGCGAGAATATTCCAAAGTGCGGGAAAGGTTCGAAAACGAGGATTCCGAGGCATCGAGAAAATCCAAGAAATATCCTTGCTTTTTTTGCGGTAAATCAAGCGAAACAGAGTTGTGATTAAGTTTGAAGGGGCCCCGGGACGCTGGTGTGGTTTTATATAAAGTCGAAATACTCTTCTATCCTCCGAGTTTAGAAAAGATCGATATATCGAGCTCGATGGTATATAATAGCGCGAGGTATTTTAAGGTCAGTGAGAGGTTCGAAAGTATTTCGCGTATAGGGAACATTCGATTGGAAATGTAAGTAAAGTTATTAAGGGTGGGGGGTGGGGAGATGCAGTGCAGGAGGAGCTATCTAGGGGAGGATTCTTTTGGTTTTGGGAGAGATGCTGGAGCCTAGCTGAAATATTCAGGCGAGTCGTATAGAAGGCTGTGGGAGGGGTAGCCTAGCTTCTATATACCGATCTTGAAAGGTCTTTGGCTCCCCGGGGAGCTCGAGCTTAAAGTTTAAGGACACTAGCTGCTTCTGCGATGTCATTGTCCTTCTTCCCGTCGAGACTCGCTTCCACCTGGTCGATACAGCCTCTCCTGCCTTAGGAACTTCCATCCAGATGACCCTCGACTCTCTCTTCCGACTATTAATTATGTTCATTCCATGAATTATTATCCTCGCGTCTCGCGATAACTTTTTCCCATGCTAGACTCTCGAATTTTCCGAGTAAAAATTTCGCGAAACCATCCGAGGCATCGTTAAAGAATCGTTGCTTCACACTGTCCGAATAGCGGAAACTTATTTACCCTTGCGATAACGGAATTGCTTTCACGAATATTCGCGAGAAACTTTGGAGCCATTGATAAATTGGAATATCGATAATTGGAAAAGTGTGGAAATATAAAGGATAATGAATAACCCGATGAAAGTAATTTTAGGAAAAGCGAGTTCTCGCGGTGCTTGCGGATTTGGAAGTTTATAGCCGGCTGCCAGCCAGGAACGAGTGTTTAAGAAAAGTTTGTATCGCGAGAACATTGAGATTAGTCGTTGGAAAATTTTTGAAACGGTCAGGGTTGAGGAGGGGGGGGGGGGGGGGAGGTTATATTCGTTGCCACGAGCACGCTCATACTTTTTCAACTTGTTGCCCGTAGCGGAAAGTTTTCGTCCAAGCTTCAGCTCGCCATGAAATCGCACTCTCGCATTCTTTTTTACAAGTCCGTCTCTCCATTCCTCCTCCCTCTAACTTCTCAACCTACAACTTTCCCTCGGCTGTCGGCTATGTCTAAACAAGTTTTCCGACTTGTTGCCCGAAGCACCACAATCGCAATTGTAACTGTCCCTTCGAGTCCTGAAATCAAGTCGTATTTGTTTCTTCACTTTTCCACTGTGTAACGCTGCCAGACGAAAATCCTACTTCTTAAATTATATACTCTCGCTTCTCTCTAGCAATCGACTTTTTCCTTCGCAATTTACTCGAATTGTTTTACGAAGCAGTCTTATTACATCGATTGCAAAATAGCTGAAAAGTTCTTGTGCGTAAATTCCGAACACGCGATACCAAAATCCCATTTGAAAGTGGTAATTTGCAAGGGTTAGGTATACTGTGTGTAAGAAAAGTGTACAACTATATAGCTTAACCAACTTTCCCAGAGTGCTCTCGTCGCCTTTCAACTATAATCCTTTTAACGACGTTACTGTAAATATATATAGAGGGGCTATGGAGGATCCTTTTTCTGGATTTTCGTTGCGCGAAAAAGGGATGAGTTATTCGGGCTATTTAATTACAGGGAACAACGAACATTGGCACCGACTTGTTTTCAAAGTTGCTTCCCGTTCGAGAGGACCGAAAAACTGCGCGCTGAGTCGCCTCCTTCTATACGGTCCACGAGATTCGAGCTAGCTGCCACGTCGGATACACCTTTCCTCGATGAATCCGAGCACGAATCGAGTCCTCCGAGGAAACCCGGAAAACTCCTTCGAAAAGACGCCGCTTCGTTTCGTCGAGTCGCGCGAGAAACTTTTCCACGCTAAATAAAAGAAGTTTACGCAGTCGCGAAGTTGGCACGGAACTTGACTGGGATCGCAGAAATATTGTGGAGCGCTCGAGGTGCGGATAATGTTGCTTCGATGCAAATTAAGCGAATGTCGCGTGGATAAACGAATCTTGCAAGCTCCTCCCCTCCCGATCTCGACGTCTTTATTCTTACAAGGCAATCAAGCCAATATCTTTGCTAACATAAAAATCATCGTCGGAGCTTACGTCCTTCAGCCTTGAGCAAGCTCTTTGGAAACGTATAATAAGAGGATTACCTCGGCACTCGTCTGATTAAATTGAATCGCCACAATGTTGCGTTAATCGGAAAGCAGCGGTGGCTCGATGTAAAAAGTGTGGCATCTCCTTTAAAGTATAGTTTCGCAGGTCTTATTTTTTGCTCGAGTGGGGATGAGAGAAGGGCTTTCACGGTAGATGTACTTTTCTTACAAATGTGGGAGGAAAGTCCATGGTTGGAAGGTACGTCTAGCGATCCCGTCGTTTCAATTTCCAGTGTACGGAGCGTCGAGGTGATTGTTGGAAATATGAGAGAAAGTTTGAACACCTCTCGCCACGGCCTTTTTTCCCATAGCATCGAATCAGCCGCAGCTTTTTCTTTAGCCCTATCCTTTCAGCTCGGCGCCTCTCCTGTATAACAACTGCACCAACTAGACTCCCCTTTTACTATCCGTAAAACCCTCGAAACACATCGCAAGTACCACAACAAGATTTTCTTGCTATTTTAGAGCTTACTGAAAAGCCGGAAGCGAGTTTTTGAGAAAGAATGGTGCTTTTCTTTGGGGCTAGCTGCTGGCGCGCTGCTGCATCCAACTCCCACTTTGGTCCTTTCCTCGGCCCGCGTATACCCGGCGGCCAGCACTGCGCTCTTGGAAAAAACAACTATTCGGCTTGTCGATACCACTCTCCACATTTTTCGCGAGCTTCCCTTTTTCCGCCCTAAAAATAACATTCTCCCATCACCAGTCATTTTTCCAAAGCTCGTGCAATTTCTGCAAAAGTATTCAATAAATTCTCATTCTTCTGCCTGAAAATTTATATATATATATATATATATATATATACATTGTCGACAAACTATATAATTCTGCAACAATATCCAGTGGGTTAATGAAAAAAGAGGCAGAAACTTTTCTGCTGAAAATTGAACATTGAACATTGAAAATTGTACGCCGAGCGTAGTTTTATCGCAGTCGGATACGCATTTCGGTTGCGCACCAATCGGAAATTCGATTAGATGCAAGTGCAATGGAAAATTCATACGTCATTTTATAATGCAGCCGGCAAAACGAACAATGGTAATTTAAGAGCGAACGGGCTATTAATAAACGATTACCTCCATCTATATACCCACTGTAATACATATATATATATATATATACAAAACTCTTTTTTTCTTTTCCATGTAAAATAGATGACAGAGTCTCTACACGATATCGCGATTGTTGCAGTTAACGGATTATAGTTTTCCACTGGAAAAACTTGTGTGTTACAGCAGTGGGAAGCATTTGGTCGTATCAAAGGGGAAATGAATGATGGCGAGTGATTTTTGTTTAGCAAGAGGGTACACCTATACGTATATAGATATAGTCGCAGGTGGAGGGCTATCCGTGCGTGGGTGAACAATGAGATCAATCAAGTGACGAGCACAGCGCCCTTGGATGTCAATCAAACGGGCTCGTGCGCGCTACTAGCCCATTGGCCCCGATTGCCTTTTGCCTCCCAGTGTAGTGTCCGCTTCAAATGGACCAGCCTGTTGGGGAATGGAGGAGGAGGGGAGGGGGGGGGGGACGAAGGGATGGAAACAGGCGCGCAATTGCAGAAGACTGGTCAATGCGAAAGGGGGAAAAGGATGGACGATCTTCACTCTGCGACCAAAGTAGTATAAAATAGAGATAAAGGTATATATATATAGGGATTTCGTGGAATCGAAGGGTGGGTCGTGGTAGCGGAGGGAGGCTTCAGGCTCGAAGGGGATGAATGGCGGAAGGGAGAGTAGCTCGATCGAACATACGCGAATCGTCGGGATCCCACACAGCTGGAGCAGTAGTTTGTCCTAGGTCAAGCCCGACCCAATTTCACCGGTCGCGCCATTTTCTCCCTTTTCCACTTAAATCGTCGAGCGCTGCTTTTGTTTCTTCGTCCTGCTTTGCGCAGGGCTGCCGTTGTCCGTCGGTTTGCAGCCTATATCCGTCTCGCTCGCGCACGCACCAACACACTGCCTCGTCCACAGTGGCTCAATAGTAATTACAAGACGCGCCACTCTGTGCATAGACTAGATTGATCACAGCCATTGCTAATGTCTCTCGATTCGCTAACCGTGAATTCTACTCTGATTGCGACAGACGCGTCTATTAAACCTGACACGTTCCAGTAAAAAGTATATAGATTTTCTCTCTTACAAGATAAATTATCGCGAGAATAGATATCGCGGAGCGTGTGCTTTAATTACTCGAAGAAACTCGATCTCGTTATACGTGTATAGTTATATAGATCCGCTGGTTTGATGTTCGATAATCGAGATTTGTGTATTATTCCTCGCATGACGGTTTTGCTAGGTTCATGTCGGATCGAAGGAAGAAGAAAGTTATATTTTCGTGTTACGTTAATGAATGATAAAACGCGTGATTTATAAAAAATACTCTGGCGTCGTAGTATTTTGAATCACAGCTTCCAAGGCTGTGTTATCGAATGATTTAACCATTGGACGCTGAACTCTGTTAGTCGCTGTAATTTATTTCGGTGAATAATGCGTTGGATCAAATTAGAAATATCTCGCTTTACGTCGTCTTGTTCCAGACCTTGTTAGCACGGATCATTAACGAGCGCACGCATAAAGCTCGTATTACGATTAGTGATTGATGTTGAAATCGAGAAACGGAGCACTCGAGGAGGTACAAGAATGCAAACATTGCAACGAGAAATGGACGATTCGATTGATTTCAAGTTTGCGCCGAGAGAGGATCGTACAGTGCGTAAGTCGACGTAGGGAAAGGATGAAAACGTATAGGGTGCGGTGGGTTTTAGCGTGCACGCGAGCGTTTAGGTAACAATGGAGAGCGATAGCATTCAAGTGGTAACAGTTGAAATTTGTCAGGCGAGGTCAACGTCGTCGAGTCGCCGTAATAATTCCGAAGTTCGGTATCACGTTTCCCGGGTATATCGAGTTAGCGCGGACGAGCGGATATGGCGAGTCGTGAGGTTTACGAACCGAGGAGAGAAGGTTGACGGTTGGAGGAGGAGGGTAGTGGTGGGAAGGGGGAGGGGGAGGCTAGGACGTCGCTGGATATTACGGGAAGCGTCTCGTGCACGGAGAACGCCCTGCCGCCCGTCGTGATCGTGAGATCGAGGCCGAGACTCAGCCCGAGGAGATGGACCGAGCAGACTAAAAAGGGTATGGTGGGTGGGAGAGGAGAGAGGGAGGGGGGGGGGTGCGAGAGAGGACATCGATGATTTCCCAGGAGACGTCGTCTGCCTCTCATCTAACCCTCCCCCTCCTCGACTCACCACTACTACCAACCTCCATCCTCCAGCCCGTCTACTCTCTCTCTCGCTATACCTCCGACACTGCCACCATCAGGCCCTGGAGCATCTTAGCCAACGTACTTGTTATCGTTACAGACACCCATGCTCGTGTTTACAATAGATGTACGAGAACGATCCCTCACTCGATTTCCTCCGAGTATTTTGGAAGCCTCGCCCGTGTACACCTCTTATCACCCTTTACTGTGATGGATACTAGTCTCAAATATCAATATCACTCTCTTTCCTCGTCTCTGGAGGGAGCGAAGGGAAATAATTCCACGTTGTTAGGGAAATGGTGGAAATTTCAAAATCAATCCGATGATCCAAGTGCCGAAACTTTCGTGCCATCTCCGTGGAATGGAAATTTTACGAGTATTGTGCGGGGGAGGGGAGGGGTGAGAATTTTAAACGGTAGGAGCATAGTTAGCGACTAGGTTGCGAGGGAAATTCGAGGAGGTGCACGGTGGTTTATAGGAATAGATGGAAAAGGAGCGAGATGGATTTTTCAAGGAGGCACTCGCACTTGTCCAATATTTTATATTGCAAATACTCCGTGGCGTGTTATCAATTTAGCTCTAGAGTTTTCCACGAAGGTCTGGGATGAAGCAGGAAAGTCGTAACTTTGTATCCTGGTAGATGGAAAACCCTCTTATACGGTAGTGTGTTATGCTTCAGCCCTGCGCGCGCTCACCTGCAGGAAAGCTTATCTCGAGACCCCAGGCGTACCTAGTTTACTCGTCTTACCAAGCGTTCCTCCAGGGCACGTGTACGATCCAATCGCGAGTCCTGAATAAAATTCCTGCGACACTTTTTCATATCCAACTTTATTTCCCGCGTCATTGTTTTCTCCACCCCGCCTCCCACCCCACGGCTACCACGTATCTCGCGTCTCCTTTTATTACGCGCCGAGCGTTTGCTCGAAATTTGCAAATCACCGTCTTACGCTGCAATCTCGAAAAAAGCATGAAACTCCGGGAATACACGCGGCACAAACGCCTCTAAATCACCTTTATTTCCCACCGCAAACCCGCAAATTATCGTAAATTGATTTTTCCCCAAAGCGTCTCCGAAGAAGTGCGGAGAGAAGTCTGCTGGGAGGCCAAATGGGACGCATGCATCATGATTTCGTTGCTGTGTTGCCGTCGCGTCCGAAGCAAAGAAGAAAAAACAGCGCGTTTATCTGGAAACTGCAGACTTTCCCACACACACGTGCACACGGCTGCGCAAATACAGTGAAAAGTGTAGCGTAGGAGGTGTGTAAAGATATTCGGAGAAGCGGTGTGTAGAATAGCTATATAGGAGGGGGGGGGGGGGGGGGATATTTTTACGCCGATCGTCGAGTGGCCTGTGTGTGGAGGTTGGTCAGCGCGCCGTCCGAGAACGAGGAGCTTCCTCCCCCTCCCCTCTCTCTCTCTCTCCATATATAAATGCTACAGGGTAGCCCCCTCGCATCCCCATCCCTTCTCAGCCCTTAAGTTTCTGGGTACCAGTGCACCTGCACCTGCATAGGCGCTTATCTCGAGGTTCCAGCCGCACCTAATGCACTCCTCCCCCCTCCTCCAACTCTACTATTGTCAATCTCGAATAAAGAGATCCTTTGAATTCCTTCGATCAATCTTTACCTACACTTATCAGCTTCTTCTTCTTCTTCGAATCCTCGCCCCATCTTACGCCCCGCTAACTTCTCCCCCCTTTTAATCAAATACTTTGAGAAATTCGTATCTCCGCATAGCTCGCTTATTAACGCTCGCGTTCAAAGGAATATCTCGGATGTCTACAATTGTTACCGATCGTCCTCCTTTATTCTATTTACCTTGCGTATACCTATATATAGGTATACGCTTTAAGAAGCTCTTTATTAAGACCCTCGTGCTGCAAACTCTCCGCGAATTCCAGCTTATTTAGCTGCTCCATTCTGACCGATATAAAATTCATCCCGAGTGATGTTTTTCGATAAACTGTAAAAGTATTCTCCGCTTCTGGCTATTATAGCAATTCTCTATATATACAGTTTCTTCTGCCACTTCACCGAGTTATTTACTCGCGTTTCGCTTCTCCGGAGTAAAGTGTACTCCTCGAAGCAGTATAAGGAACAATATCATAGTTGCCAGAGGAGTGTTCATTTATCGAGTGGAATTTTCATAGCTCGTGCTCCTTCGCGAAACAGAGTGCGCATCTCGATAATATTCTCTCCTGCGATTGTCCATATTCACTTTGAAGAGTAGAGGGAGGGGTGTTATATCGGGAGACTGCCACGCGAGCGCAACGAACTCAACTCGCCACTCGATCGCGATACGTTAGCAAAACTGGCACATAATTCACGGCGTAATGCGCGTCGCAGGTGCATCGAGAAACGCGCCGTTGTCCCGGTTACCGTCTGCGATATCCGAGACCTGTCTACGATATTGGACTCCGGATACAGTGAGCTGTCTCGAAGCCGTGGCAGGTCAAGGGGAAAGGTGATCACCCATAACGATATATCGATTGCCTTTGAGACGCAGCATTCCCCACTTGTACATGCTCTTCCCACCTCGAAATTCCTCCTCTTTGGTATATACTGTATATATATATATATATGTTTACGAATCTCACACTTTCTCCCTTGATCCTGCTAAATAAGTAATCTTCCATTTTACTAAAAAATTTTAATACGTTTTATATACATGCGAACGAACAGTGCTGATTTTGCTCGGGAGAGAAAAACTTAAGGTGCTTGGAATCTATCCGGAAGAGCAAGTTGCATAAAGGAGAAGATTTTTGATTTACACGATGACGACGACGACGTTTAAATGGGCGTCCGCAAAAAGGAAATCCTTGTGCTTGAAGAGAAGATTGGGTTTTCAGGTACTGCTATAATTTCGATGTACCTATGATGCTGCTCGTAAAAGGATAATAATCATAACCCGGCAGCAAACGACAGGAACATTTTACGGGGAAGATTCACTGGTTTTAACACGGGAACTGGTGATTTTCCCTCACCGGTGCAGTCTGAGTAATCTTTGTAATTAATCTCAATATTTCTCTCGTTAAAAGGGCTGGCGCCGATGCAAATAATTATACCGAGCGCCGAATTTCGTTGGCTCGAAAAAGGATTTGCCTCTTTTGAATTTATCGAAATATCATGCTCCTGTTGATTTTTATAAACGTTATTCCATCGGCATGGATTACGAGGCTCGCGAACAATCACTGCATTAGCTTAATTGATTTATCTCCTTAAGCAGATTTGCCTTTAGCTATACTTCATGGATCAGAGAGAGATAGAGAGAGAGTATAGCAGTATACGTTGGCTTATACCTAGCTAATTCCATATACATTGACCAATTCTATAAATAAATACACATCTAACGTTCCTAATTTGTTCAAATCCTATCAAAGCCTTGTAAATTGAGAAAAAGAATTCTATTCGCGTCAAGTGGAGTTATAATTGACAAAACTACTCTTCTATACAAGAGCACGATAATTATATGGAGTATTAGAGGTTTCTGCGAAGAGTCGGTGGGCAATAATGGGAGCATTAAGGTAATTGGCTTATCTATCGCGTGGAATTTGGAGAAATTTGAGAGAAAGAGCGAGAGGAGAGAGCTTAATGGACAGCAGCGATTAACGACGTTAGATAGGAGAACAAGTGAGAGAGAGAGAGAGGAAGGGGCGCGAAGCGTATAAGAGGGAAGTGGAAGAGGGGCGGCACCGTACGTGAGTGCTTCGCTATCTGGTGCACTCGAGGAAAATTGGCGACGTCGTCTTTCCCTGGCAAGACGTATAAACACGTGGGCGCACCGCTGCCTGGCGAGATGGCCCGGTACGATATAGTCCCGCTTAACGACAGCGACCTCCAGTAATAAGACGCCCGAGTAACTGCAACTGGCGCTACCAACCGAGTCTTCAACTACCGTTTACGCTCTTATCTTCTCGACTTATCTCCACTCCTGAGCCATCCTCTACTCCCCCCGATGAAATTCAGATAGAACGTCCAAGCTCGTGAGAACCACGCCAAGATCGCGCCCTGCAAGTTACATCTTGATTACGGCACACCCCTGTATATACGTACACGCGCTTAACATCTTGGACTCGACTCGACTCGACTCGTACAGATTCTTCTCCGCCATTATAACCACACAAAATCCTCCCCCCCCCCCCCCCTTTATATTGTTCCTATTATTACTTGGGTGGAATGCTGCGCCATCCCATTAGCCAAGAGTGTACTCTCAATTATTACATCCCGAAGAAGTTGGAAAGGAGCAAAATAATCCGGCCGACTGCAAACAGCTTATTTTCTACGAGTCTCATCCTCTCGTCCCTCTTACATCCATGAATATTCATGCGTCATTAATTCAATTCGTCGCCAGGCGCGACTGCCATGCAACGTAATTAAATTAATGATAAATCCGCGTGGATATATAATATTACGACGCGGCAGCAAGACGGGAGTGACGTTGCGCAGAATCGAGGCAACGATCGGTCGGTGCTCCGAAAATTGCGATAACAATGGAAGCGCAGTTTTTATATTTATTATACGGAGCGTATCGCGTTACCATTTTAATTATCGAAATTGATTCGTAAGCAAACGCCCGCGCGATGCGTTATATATATATATATATATATATATATACTAAATTGCTTTGGAAAATTACGAGGCGAGTCGGACTAAAAATTCGGCCGGCCAATTACTTTTTCGCTTAATGAGTCCGGCCGGTGAATTCTCGTAAACTACCAGGCGGAAATTCATCGGGGGAATTTCAATGAATAGCGGCGAGCCTCTCCGGGAAACTCTCGGCGAGTTTCGGTATGGCGTATACCGAAGTGCATTCCGCTCGAAGCTCCGCAAAGTCGAGGTTTACGTAACCTTCCGGAAAGGGCTTCCTGGGGTCTGGGGAGAGAAGAGATCGGGGATTCCACGATAATGGGACAAGGATGCCGCGAGAAAACAATATGTAAATCGTTCGACGCTATTCCCAATCAAAGTCGGCATTCGCGTCGATTCTATATATATATATATATATGTACCCCGCGCATCTAACGACGCAATCTAAATTCCAAAAACATGCCGGTTATATATAGTATATACGTGTACAAACGCGCGCGCGCAAAACTGCACTCCCTCCGATGCCTCGAAAGAGCCAACGAAACTCATGCGTGAAAAATTCGCCCCGTTTTAAGGATTATTTTGTTGTTTCGTTTTTTCAACGCGCAGTCGCACGGATAAAGAAATTTACCGACGGAATTAATTCGATTTCCTTTGTTGCAATTTTAAGGGGGGATTTATAAAGGTGTTTCGTGACGGGGAAATTGAAAATTAATTAAGCGGAAAGTTGCGGAACGTTGGCCAACGATAAGCGCGGGGAAATCGCTTAATCCCTCATCGAAGATCCTGGGATATCTTGGCGGATTTAAATTGTAAATCCTGCAATGGTGGAAAAAAATCGCGAAAGGGTGGTGCATGAATAATTCAGGCCTTGGCGAGTTTGCCTCCATTCCGGGGACGCGGTCGCGCATACGTTACGAGGCCGAACCGGCAAAGCTTGCGTTTCCGCCAACCAACCCATCCAGCTTCCATCCACCTACCTTTTACCATACCGGTGTGCTGCGCAATAAAACCGACCCCGATAAAGAGACCCCAAACACCCCATCCCCCCTCCCTACGACTGCAACACATTCTATTCTTCAATCCCACGTACGTACCTCATCCCCCCTCCACACACACGCACACGCACACATTCCTCCGTTCTTCTTCAATCAAACACATTATCCAATCATCGACCTCTCTATCAAACTTCGCATCACCATCGTTTCTCTCATAATTTCATCGCATTTCACTCGGAATTTTTCTCCACCCTACAAATTTCATCGCTTCGTCTTTCAGAAATTGTAAATAAAGAGAAAAGTGTGTCTCTCGTGGGTCTGTCTCATCATCAACGTTTACGCTATAGTAATGAAGGTTATATACTAAAAAGCTCCGCGTTCGTTTGTTACGAGAGAAAGATTCTGGAGCTTTCTGAGTGATAATTGCAAGTTCATTTCATGCAGTAGGAGGCGAGTAAGAGAACGAACGAGTGAAAAATAAGTAGTAATAGCAAGGGACTCGGCAGACATTAAAAAGTATCGGTTCGTGTAAAGGTACGCGATAACCGCGTACGTACAAGACTCGGCGGAAGATGGTTGATGAGATGGAGAGGAGGGGAGAGAGGGGGGAGGGGGGGTTGAATAAAAATTTAACAGTAATCTCGAAACTGGCCCGCTCGTAGCAATCCCCGACCGGTGCTAGTCGTCGCAACTCGCAAATCGCGCGCAGCAGACATTACTCGCTCCACACGCGCCTCTTTGACTCATTCTCTCGAGCCCTCCACTCCCCCTCCCCTCCTCTTTGTCCCGGCGACCCACCCTGAACGGCTCCTCCTGGCTACGCTGGCGCGGTCCTTTCATCTCCTGCCTCATCTTTCTCCTCTGTTTTTCGTCGTCGCGTCGCCACGCGGAAAGTTCTTGTCTGGAAATTTTGCGAAGAGACGCCAGGAGAAAAAAAAGCAACGAGAAGCTGGTGGAGAAATAAATTTTTGGCCGCCTTTGTTAGCCGGAATTGAAATTCCTGGACGCTCCCGTAGAGACACACACATTTGCATCGGACTCGCCCACTCTCTGCCAAACCAGCGTCGATTCGCTCCCTCGGGAATTTCATCCTTAAAAATTATGGCAGCTCCTGACAAAATTTATATCCCAGTCAATAGCGTGTACACTTTGCATAATATTGAATCGCCAAATGATTTCTTGTCGTTTTAATATATATATATATATATATAGTATTATGCGAAATGGAAATTTCAGTTTTAACGCGATACATAGAGTATATATATAGCCACGGTATATACGTATATTTGTTCTCTTTCATTTTGGGTCGAGACGATTTGGGGGCTTGCGGTATTAAAGTGACAGTGGTGCAAAATATAAGAGCATTTGCATAGGCTCGCTTTAATAATCGACCTGGTAGGGGTGATCCACGGTGTTTGCACGTGTTGATACGCGCGTCGTTGGTGCCTCACGTGTATGTGTGTATTATTGGTATAGGAAAGCACAGACACATGGCGAAGCTTGCTATGGTAATTGCCCATGAAATGCGCTAAAGTTTCATATCCGAGGGTCATTAGCAGTCACCTGCATTTCGTCCAATTCGCATTATCGACGGTCAAAACTGGCGTTTTATCAATCTATCGATTCCACCTCGTCAAATGGCTTTATCCATCCTCAAAAATCATCTTCCCTCTCACTTGTCAAATATTAATATTTCAAGAGTTTTCAATCAAATGGAGAAATAGCATGTATATAAATCACATAAATTACTCATCCCCGCGATATTTTCATAATTGGATATAATTATCAAAACGCGAGGTAATAGCTTGTTTTATCCATAGAGAATCATATTGCTCTCTATTTGCATCACAAAGATTCGTGTTTGTAGCTGAATCGATCTCACTCCCTTATTCGTAATTATATAAATATAACGAGCGTTTTCCAAAAAGTGAGAATCAGCAAAATTTTAGTATTTTTCGAAAGCTTTGAAAATGATTTCCTCTTCCCTCTTTCTTCAAACTGATATCTCTCGTCCAATAAGTATTTATCTTTCCAACTATCTGGGCCTAGACTTTTCACCTGTTGACTCTAAGTTACGTTTCTTATCCAAGTCGCGCGAGTTATTCGCCAAACCGCCTGTAATTTTAGACCTTTTATTTTCTCTGAAAATATTGTAGAAATCAAAATTTGTGTTTTTTCACGACGAATAGCACGAATAGAGCGAGGAAGCGCGGGCGTGTCTTCGATAAAAATATTTATTTATATCGAAACCTTATCGACGTATAGATAGATCCATTATAGGAATCTATTTCCAGCTCGAATCCATATTTTTGTTTAATATATCAGTTTCCGTTTCGGAGTATTTAAAGTTCTCCGCGCTGTGGGTATTGTTATGTCAAATGTAAAAGGAAAAATAAACAGTGAGAAAGATATCGCGCTCGCGTTCCGTTTCATGCAAAGTCTGAATACACGAGATATACATTTGTCACATTTATATTCAAGGGAATTTTTAGTTTCTTTTTGCAAAACGAATACACAATAAATATCTGTACGTGGAGATTATAATTGTGCGAGAGGAGATATAATGAATAGGAAAACCCGAAATATATACGTTAATCGGGTACACGCGCTTTTGAGTGATTAGAGAGAGGGAGGTATATATATATATATAACGCAGTTTCAGCTCTTATGGCTTAATTCGACCACACAGCACACACATATTCGAAGCGTGTTTAACGCTTCGCGAACGGTACATATGACGCTTTTCTGCATATTTCTTTTTCGTTTACGCGCAGACACTGCACTTGTTCGCACTCGCAGTCTCGTTAGAAACACGCTTGGATACTTTTAACGAGGAACGAACTAGAACGAGAGGATTGGTTGGTCGAGGTAATCCAAAATATATTACCGGGCTTTGTATCTTTGTACCATCCCCAAAGGAGAATTCTCTATCCATTTTCTCAATGTGTGTGTGTGTGTGTGTGTGTTCCTCTCTCTCTCTCTCTCTCTCTCCCTCGCGCTCATTATTCCTCTCGTTTTATCGTCCTCTTATTTTCCATTCTCATTCGCCCTATATCTCGTTGTCTTCCTGCCCTCTTGCCCTTCTCACCCTAATCTACCCCATTTTTTAGTTTCCATTTTTAACTCGCACGAGAGAGCCCCGCGTGCATATACCCCTATCTGTGTGATTAATTCGTATAAAAAATTGATACACGACACTTGGTACGAGCTATTTAAATTTCAAAGGCTCTAGGTGCTATACATTCGAGGTAATTGCAAATTATACTTGCAGCTTCTCCACGTAAGATGCGCAAGCAAATTAAATGAATAAACGCTCGTTCGTATATATATATATATATATATATATATCCAAATGAAACATTTCTCTTTCTCGTTATACAATATTCCTATATTTTATCAGCCACGTTTATTTTCAAAGATATACATACACGCAACAATCGGTTTTATCCCATCGGAAATATAGCCATATTTATTTATTCATTTTCAACTAAATTAACACACGAATCAAATGATTTTCCTTATCGAAAAATCCTCGTAACTCTCCCGTTAACACGCGCAGCGCAGTTTAGCAATCGGCTGAGAGTGCATTGGCCTACGTAAATAAGCCCGTTGCACCTAAAATTTATCGCTTATTACTTTCCAGCTTCGGCTATGTTTCATTGCGAAACCGATCGCGAAACTCTCCACGATCGAATAATGTTGGAATTAATCGAAGCTCGATATCTCCGTCGCGACGAGCCTCTCCGACCAAACTTTTCCTTCGGAACAGTCGCGCGCGCGTTTAATATAAATAAAATGCAGCGGGAACGAATTCGCAAAGTTCTCCGAGGGTGTGCACGCGAGAGGTCAGGGTTTTTATCGATCATTTTCATTCGAGTACTTGGCCGGCGCACAATGACGCGTGGATTTATTATTAATGTTTGTTCGGATAATATTTGATCCGGGCTTTTCGACCCAGTTCGAGGGATCGACTTACAAAAGGTCCGCTTCTGGCTGCCGGCCGTCGTTTAAAGCCTTTACAACGGTGAGCACACGTACAACTCGAGGCTTAGCATGCTGCACCGTGGCTGGCAATATCTTCTTGCTCTAATTGGCCCGTTCTCCCACATATTCCCTCATTTTTGTACGACCGAGCAGATTAGCCGCAAAGTGTCAACCCGACCGGAAAATCGCTGCGCCCATTTGCTCGCATATTCCCAACTTTCTGCCTTCCATTTTTTTCATACTCGCCCCTAGCGTCGATTAAATACACACGCAATTTCGTTCCATTTTCTCCTTGAGTCTGTTCCCGATCAATCTTCGCCCACCTCGCGAATCAGACCAATTTTTCAATCATTCGATTGTAAATTTGATTCCCTGTTTCGTCTCAATGAAATACTCTGATTTGTTGGTAATGTATCCAAGATGTTGAACGTAAAGTAGGAAGGTCCTTATATATATATATATAATATACTTAGTAGCAATTGCTCGTACGAGGAGCTTCGGTTAGAAAAGCTCGTCGAGCAAGCTGAAATAAGCCAGTTCACCAGAACTAAGTCTTCCATAACGCTTCAGTGCCACTCTAACTAGCGTCGAATGGCTCTCGCTTTGCGAAATTCACACTTTCAACTTTCATCTACCCTTTATAAACTATTATATACATGTGTATCCGCGTCCGAGTCCTTTAGTTTTACGAACCTTCTCAATTACATGGATAGAAATGATGAAAGTTGACGAAGAGACGCGTTTGAACGCATCGATTCAATTGATTTCGTAGTTATTTCTCTTATATATATATATATATATATAAGAATAAGTTTGTTCGATAAGAGATCTGCTGATTGAACTTGGATCGGATAAATAGTAGGTATATATTCTTTTTGCTGTCGGGTTATCCGAGGGATTCTTTGAATGCTACAGTAATTAACCGAGGAGAGGAGATCCGGAAAAGAAACGCGACAGTGGAGTAAGAGAAATAATGACTGGCGAGAGAGGGGGAGAGAGAGAGAGGTGGGGGAGTTGAGCTACCCCCGGTAATTATCGAAGCACGGGGTTGTCGACCTCTTTCGCTCTCGGACTAGCTTCCCGGTAGTTCAAGATGGCTCCTCTTAAAGAGATACAATTATGCAGCCGTCTGCAAATCGATTGGAATTCCACGGAAAGTCCAGCGACAAAAACATTTTCTCTCTAACCATTTTCAATTAAAATACAAGGGAAAAACTGTTCCATTCTAATTTCTATCGCGTTGGAATAATATCGTTGAGTTTCTCTCCATGAATTTTCAAGATTAATCCTTTTGTTGTGTCATTGCTAAAGTAGTTTATATATATATAGTTTAGGGAATATTTGGGAGAATAATTCGATCCAACGCGAATCGTCCGTGCAAGTAATCTTTTTTCCTACCTTTTCCATCGACTGGGAAACAATGTTCGAGTCTCCGAACGAATCCCTCGCGCGTTATTTGTGAAATTTAACTCGCAACGTTGGTCGATGAGGGGGCTCAATTTATCGGACGAACGCCCTGTGTGCGCGCGCGCCGCTATCGAATTTCGATTTTCACGAAATTATGTCGTAACGCTGGATTGCGCCCAATAGTGACTTCGAGTGACTCGTAATTACTAGAACAATTAGTCCTTATTATTATTTTAAATGATTAAACAGTTTTTATTAATTATATCAACCTGAAATAGCAACTCTGTCCACGCAGCTTTAATGCTGAATCTGACAATCTCTTTTCTTTATTAATTTATACAGGAAATTGACAATTATTTTTGCAAACGCTGTACATTATCGCGCGTTAGGAGCTTAAAGTTGGAGTATTGCTCAAAATCAAATCTAAAATATACCAGAAATTTCAATGATCTCTGCGTGCTCTAAAATGAATAATAATTTAATCTTAAACGTGGAAATGACCACAATGTCAATGTCAGAGTAATTACAGCATGCCCCGAGGAAGGTGTATCAGTGATACTAAATGGTTACTAATTAACAATTAATTTCTAAGCATAGAAATTAATAGTTGTGCAACTAAATCTATTCCAGAGAAATGGCTCTTGCGGTACGTTGCTTCTCGTAGAGCAATAAAGTATTTTCAGGAATAACTTTCCACAGACGAAACTGCTTAATAGACGAAACAAACAATCATGCACCTGTATTTTGCGCCTAAGCGATGCATCAGTTGCCTATTAATAATTCATATAGCGTTTCAAATGCAATTGTAAAACGGTCAATCTGTAAGCTTGTTATATACCAGGGAGATTAAATGAGAAACATTAGTAGCTGCTTAATTCATTCCAAACGAGTAAATCTTTGATGTATATTGTAACAAAACATTCGAGTGACAGACTCCAGCTATGCGTAAAAGTAAATAAAATAATGTTCTATTTTAAATTCCTGGAGCGAGATCTATGGGAGAAACTTGAAATCTTATTTTTTTCTCAATATACATTATAATGAAACGACGAGAGAGAGAGAGAGTTATTAGATTGAAGGGAGATTTTTTAGATTCAACTTGTTTAGTTTTATTATTGAGACGACCAACTATTAACGAGGTAAAACTTCTTTCTTGTGCCTGTCGTACTCGAACTTTCCTCCCTGATGCTTTTTTTGTGGATGGTGGACGAGTCGACGAAAGTTTCGCAAGTTTGCCACGGATAGACGAACAGAGTCAATTTCTCATCGCTTCCAGTTGCTCGTTCGACAGATAATAATCCAGCAACAACTTGGACTAGTTCATCCTTCTCTTAAGACGGATCGATCAAGCTCCGCTATATTTAGCAAAATCTCGTTGAACATTTATAAATACAGACCAAGTTTCATGAATAATTCATACAAAAGAGACGAAACAATCTACATAAGATCTCATACACATCGCACAAAAGCTAAACTACATGCTTTGGCTAATCGTCTCTGCTAACTTACTTCCCAAAATAATTATAATGAATTTATAAAGCGCTGAAATTGTGCAATAATCGAAACGTGCAAAGTTTAATAATAAGCACAACGAATTCATTCCTTTTATAAAACTATGTAGATTGTACAGTGTGTGCTTTGGCGAAAGCTCGTGGTAGAATTTTTTTAGTTTGCACTTGCAGAACCTAATTTAGAACGTCCAACCTGCACCGCGTTCTATTGATTTGTGATTTAACGAGACCTTAATCAGTTCTCCTATTTTGAAAATCAATAATGAAATTAAGTATATACTATATAGTTTTGGCAAATGAAGGTGGAGAAAATGATATTGTTGCAGGCACAAGGCAAACGTCGACGAGACGTAATTTCCAATTGATCGGAGATGGCTGAATATTGTATGAAATTTGTCCGTGTAGAAATTGATGAAAATGCCATTGTACGGACTGTGGATATAGCTTTGAAAAATTGCCTTCAAAATCGCTGTTCAGGGTTAAGGTTTGGTGCGAGGATTCGCGAAAGAACATCCAAAAGAAGAAAAGGCTCGGGACGAAGAAGAAATGACCGCGGTAGCACGTACACGGTTCGTTAGGTGTGGCTCGTTTCTAGCTTAAACACGGCGAGTCTGCTGCCGTTTACATGCATCATGGAAATTAAATCGGGGCCAGTTTAGCTCACATTAACGAAATAATTCAGAACACCGCGTGATTTTCTGAAATTAGACGTGGCAGCTACGTTGCGTGGATAGCGCAAACCCTCGAAAAGCTCGATGAAAACAGAATTATCTATTAGGCCCATCCGTACAACCACCTCTCACCTATCTCCACCAACTTTTCCCGAAACAAGTTAAAGTTGGCCAGCTAATGCAAATTTTACTCTCGATACAGTCGTAAACTCTATTGTCTGGCAAATAGCAGGAAAAACACGAGAAAGACACGAATAAAATAGTAAATATACAGATATATCTGTACAAATGACAAAAGTACGAAAAAATGAGGAATAAGCAAATCGACGATAGGTTCTGGAGCCAAACAATCTTCCAAGAGCTTTATAATTTTTATAATGTCCGATAAGAATAAGGCCTGCGCGTAGGATGTAGAAGCGTCGATCTCGCTGGAGCGTCGAGGCTTGAATTTTTCCATGCAAATTTCAGAGGAGGAACATTGTTGGGGAAAAGGTTGGAAGCGGGGGAATTTGAGTGCAAGCGCAGGGACGGGGTAGGGGTACGTGGTACGAAAAAACAGGTGCGCTGGACTGATATCGATCTTTCGCCGAGCGCTGTGTTCTAGCCAGGCCAGCTCGGATTTACGCTAATAGTCGTCGCACGACCCGCTCGGGACACCGTGAGATTGTATTACGCGCTCGGATGGCAAGGGACCCCGGAGTCACGTCTCGTAATTTCCCATAATGGCCGCCAGCTTACTTCAAACATCCCCAGATAAGAAGAGCCAAGGTCGTTCCACGTATGCCATCGATAAACGACATTAATTCCCGCAATCTCGCATCTCCGCCCATTAACGATCCAACTCTCTTGCATGCAACTGCGGGGCGGCGGCCGCGCTCTCCGTGGAGATTCGCCAGAAAATATTATAAACAGTCGTATAATATATACGCGTACACGTATATATACATACACGGAGCAGGAATAAAGAATCGTGCAGTGGTCGGAGCGATAAATTTCAAGCAATGGAGGGTAATATTTATGCATAGTTTTCCGAATTAGAGAAACGCGTGGAAGTTTCGATGCTTTTCAAGAGGCTCCGAGTAAAATATTGGAGAGCGAGAGAGGCTGGGGATGCAAATGGGAGTAGGTGGGAATAGGGGGGAGGCGGCATGGATGATTTATGTAGGCCGAGCAGGTACAATTTGTATCGCGTCAGTTTTTACCAGCCGAGACGCAGCAATGCGGCCAGCTGAGTTATTGCCCGGGCAAGCCTTGTCAGGCAGTCGCTCGAATAACACGCTCTCTGTGTGCCGTTGTTGGTAAAAACCACCCAGCTAATACGAAATATTCTACGCGCGATCAACGATGCTCTCGAATTCCGAATAACGCCGACGACCCCCGATCGATGCGTCAAAGAAACTGCAACTGCGGGAATCAATTATACGAAGCGACAAAATTGTAATATCGATGCGAGTCTTTGCGCGGGGCAAAACGAGTGGGAAATGCGGAGGTTTGTATCGTTGGATCGTCCAATCAGGAAGGGCGGATATCGTGTAAATTCATTTCGAGTGCTGCGCAGCTATCTTTGCTTTAAGCGAGGGTCGTGACTGGAATATCCAGTGGTGTGGTACACGTACGAGGTACCAGCAGGCGGAATTGGGAGGGGAGTAATGGTGTAAGAGGGTAAAACCCATGGAAGAAGCAGAGAGTACGTATATATAGGACGGTATGGAAACTGCGGGAAGCGTGTGGAGCGAGGAACGGGAACGGTCTGGAATATAGTCGCTTTTCGCCCGAGTCCTGTTCCTTCCACGCGGAGAGGGTAGACCGGGAATCCGCAAGGAGAGTAGCTAAATCTACCGGTCGGACAATATTACCTCTCATCGAGTCTCTCGACGCGATGCGGCCGCAACGTCGCGCTTTCGTTCTTAGACCTCGACCTCTCTCGCCCAAACGGCCGATATTACCGTCTGCTATACGATATTCAAAGAACCGTGCACGCGCGCGCGCGCGCGCGCTGCGCACTTTTGCATAGATTACTGCGAATAATAATGCCTTTGATGAAACTCGCCAGGGTGTACCGGAGATGGGACCTTAACGTGACTAAATTTTACTCAAACTTTCGACTCTCGCACGCTGATGCTTTAGCAAGTACCTGATAGAAGACACGCTTTAACGCGTTCGAACGCCTCTCTCTCTCTCTCTCTCTCTCTCTCTCTGCTAGAGTGTTCCTATATCAAAGGGAAATTGTAAAGCTACCCTGCAACGAGACTGCAATTAATTTTCACTACTTTAGCTTCGTCGTTAAACCGTGCTTACAAAACACTCGTCATCAATTCCTACTCAAAGTCATTCGGCTTGTGTGTGTGTATACACACGTGTATGTATATAGAGGCGTGGAACAATGATCCAGTCTTTTGTTCGCTCTTATCTATACGTATGTACGTGCTCGTGTGTCGCGCGTACGAGTGTGGAATATAGCGCGGAATGCAGTGGGCAGTAAAAATGAGGGAAATTTGCGCACGTGTTCGAAATTATTGTGCCGTCGCGAGGGAGTGGAGCATTGGCAATCGTATCTGCGGAGGATCAGGAGTCTCCATTCGCGCCGTCGACACCTCAGACACGATAAGAGCTGGTTCGATGCTTCCGAACGCCTCTACACGACGGAACGTTCTCGCCTTTGCGAAATGACGCAAAATCGATCAAGCCTTTTTATTCATGTTAAATTTCCCGCGAAAGAAGCATCCTCCGTTTTTTCCTTAACGTTACAATTTTTAGCTCTCGTTTCTTTTCGCGCTTTACAGGCGTACACGACCCTTTGTAACTTTCAGCTCGGCGGAACCATCCTATATCTCTCTCTCTCTCTCTCTCTCTCGTGATGTAAATTTCTCGCGAGAGGCAACGTGATACCGTGTACCCATTATGCAATGTAATATTTAAATATTATTTCGATGTAACAATCTTCGGTTATCTCATCGTACTTGGCTATATTTTCTCTGCCATGGAAAATCAACATGGAGCGTCTACGCGTATTGATAACAAAAGCTTGCCGCGAGTATCAAACGAGTATAGTTGGACGAAAGAGGAGGGGGGGGGGGAGGGGTTTTGTAATGGCGAATAAAGTTTGAGGGAAAAGTAATTCGAGAGTTTATTCAAGTTGAATAATTAGCCAGCGTAGTTGCGAAGGTGGTAAGTGGGGTAAACAAAACGTCCGGGGGAGAAATTTGTTTAAGTAATTTGTTTTTCCAAAGGCGAGCTGGGTAAAAAGAATATTCGACTGGTTGCGAAGGAGGGGTTAAAGGGAATGGACGAGGCAAAAGGCGAGAGGGTGGAGGTCTGGGAGAAGGATTTGGTGCGGGGGTGGGAGTTATCAGTGCTGGGCAGAGCGAGAGAGTTTAGCAGCTCGGAGCAATCGGACAATGACATCTTGCAGAACAATTCATTGTCCCAAGATAGAAGCTCGTTCGTTTACGAGGCAGCAACGGGCCTTTACGGGTTGCACCCCCGGTAATAGCCCCGCGCACCCCCTCAGGTCGCCGCAGGCCGTCTCATTGAATACACGCGGGGACAATGTAGCTTGCACAATACCAGTGTCAGCCGGAAATGACGCTGGAGGACGACGACATCGTAGGTGTTCCACAGGAATTGGCGTTAAGGCGTTTCGCCAACAACTCCCACTCCACTCTCTCTCGCTCTCTCTCTCTCTAACCACCCCTCGAAAAAAGACCGAAACAATCAGTTTTGCACGCAGCACATCCAGCTCGCATTGCAAAACGAGTGATTTGTCAGCCATTCATCCTTCGAAATGAAACACTCTTCCTCTACGTGTATCCTCCCCCCCCCCCCCCCCTCTACATTCTATATAGATTTCCTTCTCCTCTATATCGCAAGTGTTTACCCTTTGGTCTTTCCTTACGGACAAATCCCAACAGCTTTTTATCGTGGAACACTCGAGCGAGAACCATAACCTCGACTATAGGCGAAATATCGCTTCCTCTCTCCAGTCGTTCCGTCTATTTATGCAAAAGAATGCAGTCGACTAAAATGAGCTACCGCGTTATTCGATAGGAACCAATTAGTGGAATTACGTCTTTTAAAAGGAATAATTACATTTCTATCGCGGCCTTAATACTCTCCTCGCTAATTTTTAATCCGATAATCATTCTCTGGTCTTTGGGTATAAGACGTAAT
>NW_027117042.1:0-48594 GCF_024137725.1 Prorops nasuta | reverse complement strand
TAGGGGGGTCTTAGAGGGGGACTTGGGGGGGGGGGGGTACTTAGGGGGGTACTTTAGGGGGTCTTGGGGGGGTACTTAGTGGGGTACTTAGGGGGATCTTGGGGGGGGACTTGGGGGGGTTGTACTTAGGGGGGTCTTGGGGATGTACTTAGGTGGGTACTTAGGGGGCTACTTAGGGGGGTCTTGGGGGGGGTACTTAGGCGGGTCTTGGGGGGGGACTTGTGGGGGGTACTTAGGGGGGGACTTGGGGGGGGTACTTAGGGGGGTACTTAGGGGGGTCTTGGGTGGGGTACTGAGGGGGGTACTTAAGGGGATCTTAGGGGGGTACTTAGGGTGATACTTAGGGGGGTCTTGGGGAGGACTTGGGGGGGGGGGGGTACTTAGGGGGGTACTTTAGGGGGTCTTGGGGGGGTACTTAGGGGGATCTTGGGGGGAGACTTGGGTGGGTGGTACTTAGGGGGGTCTTGGGGGGGTACTTAGGTGGGTACTTAGGGGGCTACATAGGGGGGTCTTTTGGGGGGTTTGGGGGGTGGTACTTAGGGTGGTACTTAGGAGGGTCTTGGGGGGAATACTTTGGGGGGTACTTAAGGGGGTCTTGGGGGTTCTTAGGGGTGTACTTAGGGGGGTCTTGGGGGGGGACTTGTGGGTGGTACTTAGGGGGGTCTTGGGGGGGGACTTGGGGGAGGTACTTAGGGGGGGTACTTAGGTGGGTATTTGGGGGGGTTTGGGGGGGGGGTACTTAGGGTAGGTACTTAGGGGGGTCTTGGGGGGGTACTTAGGCGGGTACTTAGGGGGCTTCTTAGGGTGGTACTTAGGGGGGTCTTGGGGGGGGTACTTAGGGGGGTACTTAAGGTGGTGTTGGGGGGTTCTTATGGGTGTACTTAGGGGGGTCTAGGGGGGTGGTACTTAGGGGGGTACTTAGGGGGGTACTTAGGGTTGGTACTTAGGGGGGTACTTAGAGGGGTACTTAGGGGGGTCTTAGGGGGCTCTTAGGGGGGGGGTTTGGTGGGTGTACTTAGGGGGGACCTGGGGGGTACTTAGGGGGTACTTAGGGGGTACTTAGGGGGTTCTTGGGGGGGGTACTTAGGGGAGGCTTAGGGGGTCCTGGGGGGGACTTGGGGGAGTTACTTAGGGGGGTACTTAGGTGGGTCTTTTGGGGGGGGCTTGGGGGGGGGGGGTTACTTGGGGGGGGTACTTAGGGGGGTACTTAGGGGGGTCTTGGGGGGGGACTTGGGGGGGGGGGTACTTTGGGGGGCCTTGGGGGGGTACTTAGGGGGTACTTAGGGGGATCTTGAAGGGGGACTTGGGGGGTGGTACTTAGGGGGGTCTTGGGGGGGTACTTAGGTGGGTACTTAGGGGGGTACTTAGGGGGGTCTTGGGGGGGATTTGTGGGGGGGATTTGTGGGGGGTACTTAGGGGGGTCTTGGGAGGGTACTTAGGGGGTTTAGGGGGGGGACTTGTAGGGAGTACTTAGGGGGGGACTTATGGGGGTCTTGGTGGGGTCTTAGGGGGGGGTTTGGTGGGTGTACTTAGGGGGGACCTGGGGGGGTACTTAGGGGGGACCTGGGGGGTACTTAGGGGGTACTTAGGGGGTTCTTGGAGGGGGGTACTTAGGAGGGGGCTTAGGGGGGTCCTGGGGGGGACTTAAGGGAGTTACTAAGGGGGGTACTTAGGTGGGTCTTTTGGAGGGTTTGGGGGGGGGGTACTTAGGGTGGTACTTAGGGGGGTCTTGGGGGGAATACTTTGGGGGGTACTTAAGGGGGTCTTGGGGGTTCTTAGGGGTGTACTTAGGGGGGTCTTTGGGGGAGGTACTTAGGGGTGTACTTAGGGGTGTACTTAGGTGGGTCTTGGGGGGAGGTACTTAGGGGGGTACTTAGGGGTGTACTTAGGGGGGTCTTGTGTGGGTACTTAGGGGGGGTACTTAGGGGGGTCTTGGTAGGGGTACTGAGGGGGGTACTTAAGGGGATCTTAGGGGGGTACTTAGGGTGATTCTAAGGGGGTCTTGGAGGGGGTCTTGGGGCGGGGGGTCCTTAGGGGGGCACTTTGGGGGGTCTTGGGGGGGTACTTAGGGGGGTACTTATGAGGATCTTGGGGGGGGGACTTGGGGTGGTTGTACTTAGGGGGTCTTGGGGGGGTACTTAGTTGGGTACTTAGGAGGCTACATAGGGTGGGGCTTGGGGGGGGTACTTAGGGGGGTCTTGGGGGGAGGTACTTAGGGGTGTACTTAGGGGTGTACTTAGGTGGGTCTTGGGGGGAGGTACTTAGGGGGGGTACTTAGGGGTGTGCTTAGGGGGGTCTTGTGTGGGTACTTAGAGGGGTACTTAGGGGGGTCTTGGGAGGGGTACTGAGGGGGGTACTTAAGGGGATCTTAGGGGGGGTACTTAGGGTGATACTAAGGGGGTCTTGGAGGGGGTCTTGGGGCGGGGGGGTACTTAGGGGGGCACTTTGGGGGGTCTTGGGGGGGGTACTTAGGGGGGGTACTTATGAGGATCTTGGGGGGGGGGACTTGGGGTGGTTGTACTTAGGGGGTCTCGGGGGGGTACTTAGTTGGGTACTTAGGAGGCTACTTAGGGGGGTCTTGGGGGGGTACTTAGGGGGGTCTTGGGGGGTCTTGGGGGGGGACCTGTGGGGGGTACTTAGGGGGGGACTTGAGGGGGTACTTAGGGGGTTCTTTGGGGGGGGGGCTTGGGGGGGGTACTTAGGGGGTTACTTAGGGGGGTCTTGGGGGGGGCTTGGGAGGGGGTGGCTTGGGGGGGGGTACTTAGGGGGGTACTTAGGGGGGTCTTGGGGGGGGACTTGGGGGGGGGGTTACTTAGGGGGGTACTTTGGTGGGTCTTGGGGGGGTACTTAGGGGGTACTTAGGGGGATCTTGGGGGGGGACTTGGGGGGGTGGTACTTAGGGGGGTCTTGGGGGGGTACTTAGGTGGGTACTTAGGGGGCTACTTAGGGGGGTCTTTTGGGGGGTTTGGGGGGGGTACTTAGGGTGGTACTTAGGAGGGTCTTGGGGGGAATACTTTGGGGGGTACTTAAGGGGGTCTTGGGGGTTCTTAGGGGTGTACTTAGGGGGGTCTTGGGGGGAGGTACTTAGGGGTGTACTTAGGGGTGTACTTAGGTGGGTCTTGGGGGGAGGTACTTAGGGGGGTACTTAGGGGTGTGCTTAGGGGGGTCTTGTGTGGGTACTTAGGGGGGTACTTAGGGGGGTCTTGGGAGGGGTACTGAGGGGGGTACTTAAGGGGATCTTAGGGGGGTACTTAGGGTGATACTAAGGGGGTCTTGGAGGGGGTCTTGGGGCGGGGGGTACTTAGGGGGGCACTTTGGGGGGTCTTGGGGGGGTACTTAGGGGGGTACTTATGAGGATCTTGGGGGGGGACTTGGGGTGGTTGTACTTAGGGGGTCTCGGGGGGGTACTTAGTTGGGTACTTAGGAGGCTACTTAGGGGGGTCTTGGGGGGGTACTTAGGGGGGTCTTGGGGGGTCTTGGGGGGGGACCTGTGGGGGGTACTTAGGGGGGGACTTGAGGGGGGTACTTAGGGGGTTCTTTGGGGGGGGGCTTGGGGGGGGTACTTAGGGGGTTACTTAGGGGGGTCTTGGGGGGGGCTTGGGAGGGGGTGGCTTGGGGGGGGGTACTTAGGGGGGTACTTAGGGGGGTCTTGGGGGGGACTTGGGGGGGGGGGTTACTTAGGGGGGTACTTTGGGGGGTCTTGGGGGGGTACTTAGGGGGTACTTAGGGGGATCTTGGGGGGGGACTTGGGGGGGTGGTACTTAGGGGGGTCTTGGGGGGGTACTTAGGTGGGTACTTAGGGGGCTACTTAGGGGGGTCTTTTGGGGGGTTTGGGGGGGGTACTTAGAGTGGTACTTAGGAGGGTCTTGGGGGGAATACTTTGGGGGGTACTTAAGGGGGTCTTGGGGGTTCTTAGGGGTGTACTTAGGGGGGTCTTGGGGGGAGGTACTTAGGGGGGGACTTGGAGGGGGTTACTTAGGGGTGTACTTAGGGGGGTACTTAGGGGGGTCTTGGGGGGAGACTTGTGGGTGGTACTTAGGGGGTTCTTGGGGGCGGACTTGGGGGAGGTACTTAGGGGGGTACTTAGGTGGGTATTTGGGGGGGTTTGGGGGGGGGGGGGTACTTAGGGTAGGTACTTAGGGGGGTCTTGGGGGGGGTACTTAGGCGGGTACTTAGGGGGCTACTTAGGGTGGTACTTAGTGGGGTCTTGGGGGGGTACTTAGGTGGGTACTTAAGGGGGTCTTGGAGGGTTCTCATGGGTGTACTTAGGGGGGTACTTAGGGGGTTACTTAGGGTTGGTACTTAGGGTGGTACTGAGGGGGGGTACTTAGAGGGGTACTTACGGGGGTCTTAGGGGGGTCTTAGGGGGGGGGTTTGGTGGGTGTACTTAGGGGGGACCTGGTGGGTACTTAGGGGGGACCTGGGGGGTAATTAGGTGGTACTTAGGGGGTACTTAGGGGGTTCTTGGGGGGGGTACTTAGGGGAGGCTTAGGGGGTCCTGGGGGTAACTTGGGGGAGTTACTTAGGGGGGTACTTAGGTGGGTCTTTTGGGGGGTTTGGGGGGGGTACTTAGGGGGGTCTTGGGGGGAGGTACTTAGGGGGGTACTTAGGGGTGTACTTAGGGTTGGTACTTAGAGGGGAACTGAGGGGGGTACTTAGAGGGGTACTTAGGGGGGTCTTGGGGAGGTCTTAGGGGGGACTTGTGGGGGGTACTTAGGGGGGTCTTGGGGGGGTACTTAGGGGAGGTACTTAGGGGGCCTTGGGGGGGGGGGTACTTAGGGGTGTTTTTGGGGTGGGACTTGTAGGGGGTACTTAGGGGGGGACTTAGGGGGGTCTTGTGGAGGGTTTGGGGGGGGTACTTAGGGGGGTACTTAGTGGGGTCCTGGGGGGGTACATAGGGGGATCTTGGGGGGGTACTTAGGGGGGTCTTGGGTGGGGTACTGAGGGGGGTACTTAAGGGGATCTTAGGGGGGTACTTAGGGTGATACTTAGGGGGGTCTTAGAGGGGACTTGGGGGGGGGGGTACTTAGGGGGGTACTTTAGGGGGTCTTGGGGGGGTACTTAGTGGGGTACTTAGGGGGATCTTGGGGGGGGACTTGGGGGGGTTGTACTTAGGGGGGTCTTGGGGATGTACTTAGGTGGGTACTTAGGGGGCTACTTAGGGGGGTCTTGGGGGGGGTACTTAGGCGGGTCTTGGGGGGGGGACTTGTGGGGGGTACTTAGGGGGGGACTTGGGGGGGTACTTAGGGGGGTACTTAGGGGGGTCTTGGGTGGGGTACTGAGGGGGGTACTTAAGGGGATCTTAGGGGGGTACTTAGGGTGATACTTAGGGGGGTACTTTAGGGGGTCTTGGGGGGGTACTTAGGGGGATCTTGGGGGGAGACTTGGGTGGGTGGTACTTAGGGGGGTCTTGGGGGGGTACTTAGGTGGGTACTTATGAGGATCTTGGGGGGGGACTTGGGGTGGTTGTACTTAGGGGGTCTTGGGGGGGGTACTTAGTTGGGTACTTAGGAGGCTACATAGGGGGGGGCTTGGGGGGGTACTTAGGGGGGTCTTGGGGGGAGGTACTTAGGGGTGTACTTAGGGGGGTCTTGTGTGGGTACTGAGGGGGGTACTTAAGGGGATCTTAGGGGGGTACTTAGGGTGATTCTAAGGGGGTCTTGGAGGGGGTCTTGGGGCGGGGGGTCCTTAGGGGGGCACTTTGGGGGGTCTTGGGGGGGTACTTAGGGGGGTACTTATGAGGATCTTGGGGGGGGACTTGGGGTGGTTGTACTTAGGGGGTCTTGGGGGGGGTACTTAGTTGGGTACTTAGGAGGCTACATAGGGGGGGGCTTGGGGGGGTACTTAGGGGGGTCTTGGGGGGAGGTACTTAGGGGGGTACTTAGGGGTGTGCTTAGGGGGGTCTTGTGTGGGTACTTAGGGGGGTACTTAGGGGGGTCTTGGGAGGGGTACTGAGGGGGGGTACTTAAGGGGATCTTAGGGGGGTACTTAGGGTGATACTAAGGGGGTCTTGGAGGGGGTCTTGGGGCGGGGGGTACTTAGGGGGGCACTTTGGGGGGTCTTGGGGGGGTACTTAGGGGGGTACTTATGAGGATCTTGGGGGGGGACTTGGGGTGGTTGTACTTAGGGGGTCTCGGGGGGGTACTTAGTTGGGTACTTAGGAGGCTACTTAGGGGGGTCTTGGGGGGGGTACTTAGGGGGGTCTTGGGGGGTCTTGGGGGGGGACCTGTGGGTGGTATTTAGGGGGGGACTTGAGGGGGTACTTAGGGGGTTCTTTGGGGGGGGGCTTGGGGGGGGTACTTAGGGGGTTACTTAGGGGGGTCTTGGGGGGGGCTTGGGAGGGGGTGGCTTGGGGGGGGGTACTTAGGGGGGTACTTAGGGGGGTCTTGGGGGGGGACTTGGGGGGGGTGTTACTTAGGGGGGTACTTTGGGGGGTCTTGGGGGGGTACTTAGGGGGTACTTAGGGGGATCTTGGGGGGGGACTTGGGGGGGTGGTACTTAGGGGGGTCTTGGGGGGGTACTTAGGTGGGTACTTAGGGGGCTACTTAGGGGGGTCTTTTGGGGGGTTTGGGGGGGTACTTAGAGTGGTACTTAGGAGGGTCTTGGGGGGAATACTTTGGGGGGTACTTAAGGGGGTCTTGGGGGTTCTTAGGGGTGTACTTAGGGGGGTCTTGGGGGGAGGTACTTAGGGGGGGACTTGGAGGGGGTTACTTAGGGGTGTACTTAGGGGGGTACTTAGGGGGGTCTTGGGGGGAGACTTGTGGGTGGTACTTAGGGGGTTCTTGGGGGCGGACTTGGGGGAGGTACTTAGGGGGGTACTTAGGTGGGTATTTGGGGGGGTTTGGGGGGGGGGGGGGTACTTAGGGTAGGTACTTAGGGGGGTCTTGGGGGGGTACTTAGGCGGGTACTTAGGGGGCTACTTAGGGTGGTACTTAGTGGGGTCTTGGGGGGGGTACTTAGGTGGGTACTTAAGGGGGTCTTGGAGGGTTCTCATGGGTGTACTTAGGGGGGGTACTTAGGGGGTTACTTAGGGTTGGTACTTAGGGTGGTACTGAGGGGGGTACTTAGAGGGGTACTTAGGGGGGTCTTAGGGGGGTCTTAGGGGGGGGGTTTGGTGGGTGTACTTAGGGGGGACCTGGTGGGTACTTAGGGGGGACCTGGGGGGTAATTAGGTGGTACTTAGGGGGTACTTAGGGGGTTCTTGGGGGGGTACTTAGGGGAGGCTTAGGGGGTCCTGGGGGGGACTTGGGGGAGTTACTTAGGGGGGTACTTAGGTGGGTCTTTTGGGGGGTTTGGGGGGGGTACTTAGGGGGGTCTTGGGGGGAGGTACTTAGGGGGGTACTTAGGGGTGTACTTAGGGTTGGTACTTAGAGGGGAACTGAGGGGGGTACTTAGAGGGGTACTTAGGGGGGTCTTGGGGAGGTCTTAGGGGGGACTTGTGGGGGGTACTTAGGGGGGTCTTGGGGGGGTACTTAGGGGAGGTACTTAGGGGGCCTTGGGGGGGGGGGTACTTAGGGGTGTTTTTGGGGTGGGACTTGTAGGGGGTACTTAGGGGGGGACTTAGGGGGGTCTTGTGGAGGGTTTGGGGGGGGTACTTAGGGGGGTACTTAGTGGGGTCCTGGGGGGGTACATAGGGGGATCTTGGGGGGGTACTTAGGGGGGTCTTGGGTTGGGTACTGAGGGGGGTACTTAAGGGGATCTTAGGGGGGTACTTAGGGTGATACTTAGGGGGGTCTTAGAGGGGGACTTGGGGGGGGGGGGTACTTAGGGGGGTACTTTAGGGGGTCTTGGGGGGGGTACTTAGTGGGGTACTTAGGGGGATCTTGGGGGGGGACTTGGGGGGGTTGTACTTAGGGGGGTCTTGGGGATGTACTTAGGTGGGTACTTAGGGGGCTACTTAGGGGGGTCTTGGGGGGGGTACTTAGGCGGGTCTTGGGGGGGGACTTGTGGGGGGTACTTAGGGGGGGACTTGGGGGGGTACTTAGGGGGGGTACTTAGGGGGGTCTTGGGTGGGGTACTGAGGGGGGTACTTAAGGGGATCTTAGGGGGGTACTTAGGGTGATACTTAGGGGGGTCTTGGGGAGGACTTGGGGGGGGGGGGGGTACTTAGGGGGGTACTTTAGGGGGTACTTAGGGGGATCTTGGGGGGAGACTTGGGTGGGTGGTACTTAGGGGGGTCTTGGGGGGGTACTTAGGTGGGTACTTAGGGGGCTACATAGGGGGGTCTTTTGGGGGGTTTGGGGGGTGGTACTTAGGGTGGTACTTAGGAGGGTCTTGGGGGGAATACTTTGGGGGGTACTTAAGGGGGTCTTGGGGGTTCTTAGGGGTGTACTTAGGGGGGTCTTGGGGGGGGACTTGTGGGTGGTACTTAGGGGGGTCTTGGGGGGGGACTTGGGGGAGGTACTTAGGGGGGTACTTAGGTGGGTATTTGGGGGGGTTTGGGGGGGGGGTACTTAGGGTAGGTACTTAGGGGGGTCTTGGGGGGGTACTTAGGCGGGTACTTAGGGGGCTTCTTAGGGTGGTACTTAGGGGGGTCTTGGGGGGGTACTTAGGGGGGTACTTAAGGTGGTGTTGGGGGGTTCTTATGGGTGTACTTAGGGGGGTCTAGGGGGGTGGTACTTAGGGGGGTACTTAGGGGGGTACTTAGGGTTGGTACTTAGGGGGGTACTTAGAGGGGTACTTAGGGGGGTCTTAGGGGGCTCTTAGGGGGGGGGTTTGGTGGGTGTACTTAGGGGGGACCTGGGGGGTACTTAGGGGGTACTTAGGGGGGTACTTAGGGGGTTCTTGGGGGGGTACTTAGGGGAGGCTTAGGGGGTCCTGGGGGGGACTTGGGGGAGTTACTTAGGGGGGTACTTAGGTGGGTCTTTTGGGGGGGGCTTGGGGGGGGGGGGTTACTTGGGGGGGGTACTTAGGGGGGTACTTAGGGGGGTCTTGGGGGGGGACTTGGGGGGGGGGGTACTTTGGGGGGCCTTGGGGGGGTACTTAGGGGGTACTTAGGGGGATCTTGAAGGGGGACTTGGGGGGTGGTACTTAGGGGGGTCTTGGGGGGGTACTTAGGTGGGTACTTAGGGGGGTACTTAGGGGGGTCTTGGGGGGGATTTGTGGGGGGGATTTGTGGGGGGTACTTAGGGGGGTCTTGGGAGGGTACTTAGGGGGTTTAGGGGGGGGACTTGTAGGGAGTACTTAGGGGGGGGACTTATGGGGGTCTTGGTGGGGTCTTAGGGGGGGGTTTGGTGGGTGTACTTAGGGGGGACCTGGGGGGTACTTAGGGGGGACCTGGGGGGTACTTAGGGGGGACCTGGGGGGTACTTAGGGGGTACTTAGGGGGTTCTTGGAGGGGGTACTTAGGAGGGGGCTTAGGGGGGTCCTGGGGGGGACTTAAGGGAGTTACTAAGGGGGGTACTTAGGTGGGTCTTTTGGAGGGTTTGGGGGGGGGGTACTTAGGGTGGTACTTAGGGGGGTCTTGGGGGGAATACTTTGGGGGGTACTTAAGGGGGTCTTGGGGGTTCTTAGGGGTGTACTTAGGGGGGACTTTGGGGGAGGTACTTAGGGGTGTACTTAGGGGTGTACTTAGGTGGGTCTTGGGGGGAGGTACTTAGGGGGGTACTTAGGGGTGTACTTAGGGGGGTCTTGTGTGGGTACTTAGGGGGGTACTTAGGGGGGTCTTGGTAGGGGTACTGAGGGTGGTACTTAAGGGGATCTTAGGGGGGTACTTAGGGTGATTCTAAGGGGGTCTTGGAGGGGGTCTTGGGGCGGGGGGTCCTTAGGGGGCACTTTGGGGGGTCTTGGGGGGGTACTTAGGGGGGGTACTTATGAGGATCTTGGGGGGGGACTTGGGGTGGTTGTACTTAGGGGGTCTTGGGGGGGGTACTTAGTTGGGTACTTAGGAGGCTACATAGGGTGGGGCTTGGGGGGGTACTTAGGGGGGTCTTGGGGGGAGGTACTTAGGGGTGTACTTAGGGGTGTACTTAGGTGGGTCTTGGGGGGAGGTACTTAGGGGGGTACTTAGGGGTGTGCTTAGGGGGGTCTTGTGTGGGTACTTAGAGGGGTACTTAGGGGGGTCTTGGGAGGGGTACTGAGGGGGGTACTTAAGGGGATCTTAGGGGGGTACTTAGGGTGATACTAAGGGGGTCTTGGAGGGGGTCTTGGGGCGGGGGGGTACTTAGGGGGGCACTTTGGGGGGTCTTGGGGGGGTACTTAGGGGGGTACTTATGAGGATCTTGGGGGGGGGACTTGGGGTGGTTGTACTTAGGGGGTCTCGGGGGGGTACTTAGTTGGGTACTTAGGAGGCTACTTAGGGGGGTCTTGGGGGGGGTACTTAGGGGGGTCTTGGGGGGTCTTGGGGGGGGACCTGTGGGGGGTACTTAGGGGGGGACTTGAGGGGGTACTTAGGGGGTTCTTTGGGGGGGGGGCTTGGGGGGGGTACTTAGGGGGTTACTTAGGGGGGTCTTGGGGGGGGCTTGGGAGGGGGTGGCTTGGGGGGGGGTACTTAGGGGGGTACTTAGGGGGGTCTTGGGGGGGGACTTGGGGGGGGGGTTACTTAGGGGGGTACTTTGGTGGGTCTTGGGGGGGTACTTAGGGGGTACTTAGGGGGATCTTGGGGGGGGACTTGGGGGGGTGGTACTTAGGGGGGTCTTGGGGGGGGTACTTAGGTGGGTACTTAGGGGGCTACTTAGGGGGGTCTTTTGGGGGGTTTGGGGGGGTACTTAGGGTGGTACTTAGGAGGGTCTTGGGGGGAATACTTTGGGGGGTACTTAAGGGGGTCTTGGGGGTTCTTAGGGGTGTACTTAGGGGGGTCTTGGGGGGAGGTACTTAGGGGTGTACTTAGGGGTGTACTTAGGTGGGTCTTGGGGGGAGGTACTTAGGGGGGTACTTAGGGGTGTGCTTAGGGGGGTCTTGTGTGGGTACTTAGGGGGGTACTTAGGGGGGTCTTGGGAGGGGTACTGAGGGGGGTACTTAAGGGGATCTTAGGGGGGTACTTAGGGTGATACTAAGGGGGTCTTGGAGGGGGTCTTGGGGCGGGGGGTACTTAGGGGGGCACTTTGGGGGGTCTTGGGGGGGTACTTAGGGGGGTACTTATGAGGATCTTGGGGGGGGACTTGGGGTGGTTGTACTTAGGGGGGTCTCGGGGGGGGTACTTAGTTGGGTACTTAGGAGGCTACTTAGGGGGGTCTTGGGGGGGTACTTAGGGGGGTCTTGGGGGGTCTTGGGGGGGGACCTGTGGGGGGTACTTAGGGGGGGACTTGAGGGGGTACTTAGGGGGTTCTTTGGGGGGGGGGACTTGGGGGGGGGGGTTACTTAGTGGGGTACTTTGGGGGGTCTTGGGGGGGTACTTAGGGGGTACTTAGGGGGATCTTGGGGGGGGACTTGGGGGGGTGGTACTTAGGGGGGTCTTGGGGGGGTACTTAGGTGGGTACTTAGGGGGCTACTTAGGGGGGTCTTTTGGGGGGTTTGGGGGGGTACTTAGGGTGGTACTTAGGAGGGTCTTGGGGGGAATACTTTGGGGGGTACTTAAGGGGGTCTTGGGGGTTCTTAGGGGTGTACTTAGGGGGGTCTTGGGGGGAGGTACTTAGGGGGGGACTTGGAGGGGGTTACTTAGGGGTGTACTTAGGGGGGTACTTAGGGGGGTCTGGTCTTGGGGGGAGACTTGTGGGTGGTACTTAGGGGGTTCTTGGGGGCGGACTTGGGGGAGGTACTTAGGGGGGTACTTAGGTGGGTATTTGGGGGGGTTTGGGGGGGGGGTACTTAGGGTAGGTACTTAGGGGGGTCTTGGGGGGGTACTTAGGCGGGTACTTAGGGGGCTACTTAGGGTGGTACTTAGGGGGGTCTTGGGGGGGGTACTTAGGTGGGTACTTAAGGGGGTCTTGGGGGGTTCTCATGGGTTTACTTAGGGGGGTACTTAGGGGGTTACTTAGGGTTGGTACTTAGGGTGGTACTGAGGGGGGGTACTTAGAGGGGTACTTAGGGGGGTCTTAGGGGGATCTTAGGGGGGGGGTTTGGTGGGTGTACTTAGGGGGGACCTGGTGGGTACTTAGGGGGGACCTGGGGGGTAATTAGGTGGTACTTAGGGGGTACTTAGGGGGTTCTTGGGGGGGGTACTTAGGGGAGGCTTAGGGGGTCCTGGGGGGGACTTGGGGGAGTTACTTAGGGGGGTACTTAGGTGGGTCTTTTGGGGGGTTTGGGGGGGGTACTTAGGGGGGTCTTGGGGGGAGGTACTTAGGGGGGTACTTAGGGGTGTACTTAGGGTTGGTACTTAGAGGGGAACTGAGGGGGGTACTTAGAGGGGTACTTAGGGGGGTCTTGGGGAGGTCTTAGGGGGGACTTGTGGGGGGTACTTAGGGGGGTCTTGGGGGGGGTACTTAGGGGAGGTACTTAGGGGGCCTTGGGGGGGGGGGTACTTAGGGGTGTTTTTGGGGTGGGACTTGTAGGGGGTACTTAGGGGGGGACTTAGGGGGGTCTTGTGGAGGGTTTGGGGGGGGTACTTAGGGGGGTACTTAGTGGGGTCCTGGGGGGGGTACATAGGGGGATCTTGGGGAGGTACTTAGGGGGGTCTTGGGTGGGGTACTGAGGGGGGTACTTAAGGGGATCTTAGGGGGGTACTTAGGGTGATACTTAGGGGGGTCTTAGAGGGGGACTTGGGGGGGGGGGGTACTTTAGGGGGGTACTTTAGGGGGTCTTGGGGGGGTACTTAGTGGGGTACTTAGGGGGATCTTGGGGGGGGACTTGGGGGGGTTTGTACTTAGGGGGGTCTTGGGGGGGTACTTAGGTGGGTACTTAGGGGGCTACTTAGGGGGGTCTTGGGGGGGTACTTAGGCGGGTCTTGGGGGGGGACTTGTGGGGGGTACTAAGGGGGGGACTTGGGGGGGTACTTAGGGGGGTACTTAGGGGGGTCTTGGGTGGGGTACTGAGGGGGGTACTTAAGGGGATCTTAGGGGGGTACTTAGGGTGATACTTAGGGGGGTCTTGCGGAGGACTTGGGGGGGGGGGTACTTAGGGGGGTACTTTAGGGGGTCTTGGGGGGGTACTTAGGGGGATCTTGGGGGGAGACTTGGGTGGGTGGTACTTAGGGGGGTCTTGGGGGGGTACTTAGGTGGGTACTTAGGGGGCTACATAGGGGGGTCTTTTGGGGGGTTTGGGGGGTGGTACTTAGGGTGGTACTTAGGAGGGTCTTGGGGGGAATACTTTGGGGGGTACTTAAGGGGGTCTTGGGGGTTCTTAGGGGTGTACTTAGGGGGGTCTTGGGAGAGGTACTTAGGGGGGGACTTGGAGGTGGTTACTTAGGGGTGTACTTAGGGGGGTCTTGGGGGGGGACTTGTGGGTGGTACTTAGGGGGGTCTTGGGGGGGGACTTGGGGGAGGTACTTAGGGGGGTACTTAGGTGGGTATTTGGGGGGGTTTGGGGGGGGGGGGTACTTAGGGTAGGTACTTAGGGGGGTCTTGGGGGGGTACTTAGGCGGGTACTTAGGGGGCTTCTTAGGGTGGTACTTAGGGGGGTCTTGGGGGGGTACTTAGGGGGGTACTTAAGGTGGTGTTGGGGGGTTCTTATGGGTGTACTTAGGGGGGTCTAGGGGGGAGGTACTTAGGGGGGTACTTAGGGGGGTACTTAGGGTTGGTACTTAGGGGGGTACTTAGAGGGGTACTTAGGGGGGTCTTAGGGGGCTCTTAGGGGGGGGGTTTGGTGGGTGTACTTAGGGGGGACCTGGGGGGTACTTAGGGGGTACTTAGGGGGTACTTAGGGGGTTCTTGGGGGGGTACTTAGGGGAGGCTTAGGGGGTCCTGGGGGGGACTTGGGGGAGTTACTTAGGGGGGTACTTAGGTGGGTCTTTTGGGGGGGGCTTGGGGGGGGGGGGTTACTTGGGGGGGGTACTTAGGGGGGTACTTAGGGGGGTCTTGGGGGGGGACTTGGGGGGGGGGGGGTACTTTGGGGGGCCTTGGGGGGGTACTTAGGGGGTACTTAAGGGGATCTTGAGGGGGGACTTGGGGGGAGGTACTTAGGGGGGTCTTGGGGGGGTACTTAGGTGGGTACTTAGGGGGGTACTTAGGGGGGTCTTGGGGGGGATTTGTGGGGGGGATTTGTGGGGGGTACTTAGGGGGGGACTTGGGGCGGTACTTAGGGGGTTCTTTGGGGGGGATTGGGGGGGGGTGGCTTGGGGGGGGGTACTTAGGGGGGTCTTGGGGGGAGGTACTTAGGGGGGGTACTTAGGGGTGTACTTAGGGTTGGTACTTAGAGGGGAACTGAGGGGGGTACTTAGAGGGGTACTTAGGGGGGTCCTTGGGGAGGTCTTAGGGGGGACTTGTGGGGGGTACTTAGGGGGGTCTTGGGGGGGTACTTAGGGGAGGTACTTAGGGGGCCTTGGGGGGGGGGGGGGTACTTAGGGGTGTTTTTGGGGTGGGACTTGTAGGGGGTACTTAGGGGGGGACTTAGGCGGGTCTTGTGGGGGGTTTGGGGGGGTACTTAGGGGGGTACTTAGAGGGGTCTTGGGTGGGGTACTGAGGGGGGTCTTGTGTGGGTACTTAGGGGGGTACTTAGGGGGGTCTTGGGAGGGGTACTGAGGGGGGTACTTAAGGGGATCTTAGGGGGGTACTTAGGGTGATACTAAGGGGGTCTTGGAGGGGGTCTTGGGGCGGGGGGGTACTTAGGGTGGCACTTTGGGGGGTCTTGGGGGGGTACTTAGGGGGGGGTACTTATGAGGATCTTGGGGGGGGACTTGGGGTGGTTGTACTTAGGGGATCTCGGGGGGGTACTTAGTTGGGTACTTAGGAGGCTACTTAGGGGGGTCTTGGGGGGGTACTTAGGGGGGTCTTGGGGGGGTCTTGGGGGGGGACCTGTGGGGGGTACTTAGGGGGGGACTTGAGGGGGGTACTTAGGGGGTTCTTTGGGGGGGGGCTTGGGGGGGGTACTTAGGGGGTTACTTAGGGGGGTCTTGGGGGGGGCTTGGGAGGGGGTGGCTTGGGGGGGGGTACTTAGGGGGGTACTTAGGGGGGTCTTGGGGGGGGACTTGGGGGGGGGGTTACTTAGGGGGGTACTTTGGGGGGTCTTGGGGGGGTACTTAGGGGGTACTTAGGGGGATCTTGGGGGGGGACTTGGGGGGGTGGTACTTAGGGGGGTCTTGGGGGGGGTACTTAGGTGGGTACTTAGGGGGCTACTTAGGGGGGTCTTTTGGGGGGTTTGGGGGGGGTACTTAGGGTGGTACTTAGGAGGGTCTTGGGGGGAATACTTTGGGGGGTACTTAAGGGGGTCTTGGGGGTTCTTAGGGGTGTACTTAGGGGGGTCTTGGGGGGAGGTACTTAGGGGGGGGACTTGGAGGGGGTTACTTAGGGGTGTACTTAGGGGGGTCTTGGGTGGGGACTTGTGGGTGGTACTTAGGGGGGTTTTGGGGGGGGACTTGGGGGAGGTACTTAGGGGGGTACTTAGGTGGGTATTTGGGGGGGTTTGGGGGGGGGTACTTAGGGTAGGTACTTAGGGGGGTCTTGGGGGGGTACTTAGGCGGGTACTTAGGGGGCTTCTTAGGGTGGTACTTAGGGGGGTCTTGGGGGGGTACTTAGGGGGGTACTTAAGGGGGTCTTGGAGGGTTCTCATGGGTGTACTTAGGGGGGTACTTAGGGGGTTACTTAGGGTTGGTACTTAGGGTGGTACTGAGGGGGGTACTTAGAGGGGTACTTAGGGGGGTCTTAGGGGGGTCTTAGGGGGGGGGTTTGGTGGGTGTACTTAGGGGGGACCTGGTGGGTACTTAGGGGGGACCTGGGGGGTAATTAGGTGGTACTTAGGGGGTACTTAGGGGGTTCTTGGGGGGGTACTTAGTGGAGTCTTAGGGGGTCCTGGGGGGGACTTGGGGGAGTTACTTAGGGGGGTACTTAGTTGGGTCTTTTGGGGGGTTTGGGGGGGTACTTAGGGGGGTCTTGGGGGGAGGTACTTAGGGGGGTACTTAGGGGTGTACTTAGGGTTGGTACTTAGAGGGGAACTGAGGGGGGTACTTAGAGGGGTACTTAGGGGGGTCTTGGGGAGGTCTTAGGGGGGGACTTGTGGGGGGTACTTAGGGGGGTCTTGGGGGGGTACTTAGGGGAGGTACTTAGGGGGCCTTGGGGGGGGGGTACTTAGGGGTGTTTTTGGGGTGGGACTTGTAGGGGGTACTTAGGGGGGGACTTAGGGGGGTCTTGTGGAGGGTTTTGGTGGGGTACTTAGGGGGGTACTTAGTGGGGTCCTGGGGGGGTACATAGGGGGATCTTGGGGGGGTACTTAGGGGGGTCTTGGGTGGGGTACTGAGGGGGGTACTTAAGGGGATCTTAGGGGGGTACTTATGGTGATACTTAGGGGGGTCTTAGAGGGGGACTTGGGGGGGGGGGTACTTAGGGGGGTACTTTAGGGGGTCTTGGGGGGGTACTTAGTGGGGTACTTAGGGGGATCTTGGGGGGGGACTTGGGGGGGTTGTACTTAGGGGGGTCTTGGGGATGTACTTAGGTGGGTACTTAGGGGGCTACTTAGGGGGGTCTTGGGGGGGTACTTAGGCGGGTCTTGGGGGGTGACTTGTGGGGGGTACTTAGGGGGGGACTTGGGGGGGGTACTTAGGGGGGGTACTTAGGGGGGTCTTGGGTGGGGTACTGAGGGGGGTACTTAAGGGGATCTTAGGGGGGTACTTAGGGTGATACTTAGGGGGGTCTTGGGGAGGACTTGGGGGGGGGGGGGGTACTTAGGGGGGTACTTTAGGGGGTCTTGGGGGGGTACTTAGGGGGATCTTGGGGGGAGACTTGGGTGGGTGGTACTTAGGGGGGTCTTGGGGGGGTACTTAGGTGGGTACTTAGGGGGCTACATAGGGGGGTCTTTTGGGGGGTTTGGGGGGTGGTACTTAGGGTGGTACTTAGGAGGGTCTTGGGGGGAATACTTTGGGGGGTACTTAAGGGGGTCTTGGGGGTTCTTAGGGGTGTACTTAGTGGGGTCTTGGGGGAGGTACTTAGGGGGGGACTTGGAGGGGGTTACTTAGGGGTGTACTTAGGGGGGTCTTGGGTGGGGACTTGTGGGTGGTACTTAGGGGGGTCTTGGGGGGGGACTTGGGGGAGGTACTTAGGGGGGTACTTAGGTGGGTATTTGGGGGGGTTTGGGGGGGGGGGTACTTAGGGTAGGTACTTAGGGGGGTCTTGGGGGGGTACTTAGGCGGGTACTTAGGGGGCTTCTTAGGGTGGTACTTAGGGGGGTCTTGGGGGGGTACTTAGGGGGGTACTTAAGGTGGTGTTGGGGGGTTCTTATGGGTGTACTTAGGGGGGTCTAGGGGGGAGGTACTTAGGGGGGTACTTAGGGGGGTACTTAGGGTTGGTACTTAGGGGGGTACTTAGAGGGGTACTTAGGGGGGTCTTAGGGGGCTCTTAGGGGGGGGGGTTTGGTGGGTGTACTTAGGGGGGACCTGGGGGGTACTTAGGGGGGTACTTAGGGGGTACTTAGGGGGTTCTTGGGGGGGTACTTAGGGGAGGCTTAGGGGGTCCTGGGGGGGACTTGGGGGAGTTACTTAGGGGGGTACTTAGGTGGGTCTTTTGGGGGGTCCTTGGGGGGGGGGTTACTTGGGGGGGGTACTTAGGGGGGTACTTAGGGGGGTCTTGGGGGGGGACTTGGGGGGGGGGTACTTTGGGGGGCCTTGGGGGGGTACTTAGTGGGTACTTAGGGGGATCTTGAAGGGGGACTTGGGGGGTGGTACTTAGGGGGGTCTTGGGGGGGTACTTAGGTGGGTACTTAGTGGGGTACTTAGGGGGGTCTTGGGGGGGATTTGTGGGGGGGATTTGTGGGGGGTACTTAGGGGGGGACTTGGGGCGGTACTTAGGGGGTTCTTTGGGGGGGGCTTGGGGGGGGGTGGCTTGGGGGGGGTACTTAGGGGGGTCTTGGGGGGAGGTACTTAGGGGGGTACTTAGGGGGGGTACTTAGGGGTGTACTTAGGGGGGTTTTGTGTGGGTACTTAGGGGGGTCTTGGGGGGGGACTTGGGGGGGGTACTTAGGGGGGTACTTAGGGGGGTACTTAGGGGGGTACTTAAGGGACCTTGGGGGGGGGGGGTACTTAGGGGGGTACTTAAGGGGGTCTTGGTGGGGTACTTAGAGGGGTACTTAGGGGGGTCTTGGGGGGGGACTTGTGAGGGGTACTTAGGGGGGGACTTGGTGGGGGGGGTACTTAGGGGTGTACTTAGGGGGGTACTTAGGGGGGTCTTGGGGGGGGACTTGTGGGGGGTACATAGGGGGGTACTTGGGGGGGTCTTGGGAGGGTACTTAGGGGGTTTAGGGGGGGGACTTGTAGGGAGTACTTATGGGGGGACTTATGGGGGTCTTGGGGGGGTCTTAGGTAGGGGTTTGGTGGGTGTACTTAGGGGGGACCTGGGGGGGTACTTAGGGGGTACTTAGGGGGTTCTTGGAGGGGGTACTTAGGAGGGGGCTTAGGGGGGTCCTGGGGGGGACTTAAGGGAGTTACTAAGGGGGGTACTTAGGTGGGTCTTTTGGAGGGTTTGGGGGGGGGTACTTAGGGTGGTACTTAGGGGGGTCTTGGGGGGAATACTTTGGGGGGTACTTAAGGGGGTCTTGGGGGTTCTTAGGGGTGTACTTAGGGGGGTCTTGGGGGGAGGTACTTAGGGGTGTACTTAGGGGTGTACTTAGGTGGGTCTTGGGGGAGGTACTTAGGGGGGTACTTAGGGGTGTACTTAGGGGGGTCTTGTGTGGGTACTTAGGGGGGTACTTAGGGGGGTCTTGGTAGGGGTACTGAGGGGGGTACTTAAGGGGATCTTAGGGGGGTACTTAGGGTGATTCTAAGGGGGTCTTGGAGGGGGTCTTGGGGCGGGGGTCCTTAGGGGGGCACTTTGAGGGGTCTTGGGGGGGTACTTAGGGGGGTACTTATGAGGATCTTTGGGGGGGACTTGGGGTGGTTGTACTTAGGGGGTCTTGGGGGGGTACTTAGTTGGGTACTTAGGAGGCTACATAGGGTGGGGCTTGGGGGGGTACTTAGGGGGGTCTTGGGGGGAGGTACTTAGGGGTGTACTTAGGGGTGTACTTAGGTGGGTCTTGGGGGGAGGTACTTAGGGGGGTACTTAGGGGTGTGCTTAGGGGGGTCTTGTGTGGGTACTTAGGGGGGGTACTTAGGGGGGTCTTGGGAGGGGTACTGAGGGGGGTACTTAAGGGGATCTTAGGGGGGTACTTAGGGTGATACTAAGGGGGTCTTGGAGGGGGTCTTGGGGCGGGGGGTACTTAGGGTTGGTACTTAGGGGGGTACTTAGAGGGGTACTTAGGGGGGTCTTAGGGGGCTCTTAGGGGGGGGGTTTGGTGGGTGTACTTAGGGGGGACCTGGGGGGTACTTAGGGGGTACTTAGGGGGTACTTAGGGGGTTCTTGGGGGGGTACTTAGGGGAGGCTTAGGGGGTCCTGGGGGGGACTTGGGGGAGTTACTTAGGGGGGTACTTAGGTGGGTCTTTTGGGGGGGGCTTGGGGGGGGGGTTACTTGGGGGGGGGTACTTAGGGGGGTCTTGGGGGGGGACTTGGGGGGGGGAGTACTTAGGGGGGTACTTTGGGGGGCCTTGGGGGGGTACTTAGGGGGTACTTAGGGGGATCTTGAAGGGGGACTTGGGGGGGTGGTACTTAGGGGGGTCTTGGGGGGGACTTGTGGGGGGTACTTAGGGGGGGACTTGGGGGGGTACTTAGGGGGTTCTTTGGGGGGGGCTTGGGGGGGGTGGCTTGGGGGGGGGTACTTAGGGGGGTACTTAGGGGGGTCTTGGGGAGGTCTTAGGGGGGACTTGTGGGGGGTAGTTAGGGGGGTCTTGGGGGGGGTACTTAGGGGAGGTACTTAGGGGGCCTTGGGGGGGGGGGTACTTAGGGGTGTTTTTGGGGTGGGACTTGTAGGGGGTACTTAGGGGGGGACTTAGGGGGGTCTTGTGGGGGGTTTGGGGGGGTACTTAGGGGGGTACTTAGTGGGGTCCTGGGGGGGTACATAGGGGGGGACTTGGAGGGGGTTACTTAGTGGTGTACTTAGGGGGGTCTTGGGGGGGGACTTGTGGGTGGTACTTAGGGGGGTTCTTGGGGGGGGACTTGGGCGAGGTACTTAGGGGGGTACTTAGGTGGGTATTTGGGGGGGTTTGGGGGGGGGGGGTACTTAGGGTAGGTACTTAGGGGGGTCTTGGGGGGGGTACTTAGGCGGGTACTTAGGGGGCTTCTTAGGGTGGTACTTAGGGGGGTCTTGGGGGGGTACTTAGGGGGGTACTTAAGGGGGTCTTGGGGGGTTCTTATGGGTGTACTAAGGGGGGTCTAGTGGGGAGGTACTTAGGGGGGTACTTAGGGGGGTCTTGGGGGGGTACTTAGGGGGGTACTTAGGGGGATCTTGGGGGGGGACTTGGGGGGGTTGTACTTAGGGGGGTCTTGGGGGGGTACTTAGGGTGATACTTAGGTGGGTCTTGGAGGGGGACTTGGGGGGGGGGGGGGGTACTTAGGGGGGTACTTTAGGGGGTCTTGGGGGGGTACTTAGGGGGGTACTTAAGGGGATCTTGGGGGGGGACTTGGGGGGGTTGTACTTAGGGGGGTCTTGGGGGGGTACTTAGGTGGGTACTTAGGGGGCTACTTAGGTGGGTCTTGGGGGGGTACTTAGGCGGGTCTTGGGGTGGGACTTGTGGTGGGTACTTAGGGGGGGACTTGGGGGGGGTACTTAGGGGGGGTACTTAGGGGGGTCTTGGGTGGGGTACTGAGGGGGGTACTTAAGGGGATCTTAGGGGGGTACTTAGGGTGATACTTAGGGGGGTCTTGGGGATGACTTGGGGGGGGGGGTACTTAGGGGGGTACTTTAGGGGGTCTTGGGGGGGTACTTAGGGGGATCTTGGGGGGGGACTTGGGGGGGTGGTACTTAGGGGGGTCTTGGGGGGGTACTTAGGTGGGTACTTAGGGGGCTACTTAGGGTGGTCTTTTGGGGAGTTTGGGGGGTGGTATTTAGGGTGGTACTTAGGAGGGTCTTGGGGGGAATACTTTGGGGGGTACTTAAGGGGGTCTTGGGGGTTCTTAGGGGTGTACTTGGGGGGTCTTGGGGGGAGGTACTTAGGGGGGGACTTGGAGGGGGTTACTTAGTGGTGTACTTAGGGGGGTCTTGGGGGGGGACTTGTGGGTGGTACTTAGGGGGGTTCTTGGGGAGGGACTTGGGCGAGGTACTTAGGGGGGTACTTAGGTGGGTATTTGGGGGGGTTTGGGGGGGGGGGGGTACTTAGGGTAGGTACTTAGGGGGGTCTTGGGGGGGTACTTAGGCGGGTACTTAGGGGGCTTCTTAGGGTGGTACTTAGGGGGGTCTTGGGGGGGTACTTAGGGGGGTACTTAAGGGGGTCTTGGGGGGTTCTTATGGGTGTACTAAGGGGGGTCTAGGGGGGAGGTACTTAGGGGGGTACTTAGGGGGGTACTTAGAGGGGTACTTAGGGGGGTCTTAGGGGGCTCTTAGGGGGGGGTTTGGTGGGTGTACTTAGGGGGGACCTGGGGGGTACTTAGGGGGGACCTGGGGGGTACTTAGGGGGTACTTAGGGGGTACTTAGGGGGTTCTTGGGGGGGTACTTAGGGGAGGCTTAGGGGGTCCTGGGGGGGACTTGGGGGAGTTACTTAGGGGGGGTACTTAGGTGGGTCTTTTGGGGGGTTTGGGGGAGGGGTACTTAGGGTGGTACTTAGGAGGGTCTTGGGGGGAATACTTTGGGGGGTTCTTAAGGGGGTCTTGGGGGTTCTTAGGGGTGTACTTGGGGGGTCTTGGGGGGGGTACTTAGGGGGGTACTTAGGGGGGGTACTTAGGGGGGTCTTGGGGAAGGCTTGGGCGGGGGGGGGGTACTTAGGGGTGTTTTTGGGGTGGGACTTGTTGGGGGTACTTAGGGGGGACTTAGGGGGGTCTTGTGGGGGGTTTGGGGGGGGTACTTAGTGGGGTACTTAGTGGGGTCCTGGGGGGGTACATACGGGGATCTTGGTGGGGTACTTTGGGGGGTACTTAGGGGGGTCTTGGGGGGGGACTTGTGGGGGGTACTTAGGGGGGGGGTACTTAGGGGTTTACTTAGGGTGGTACTTAGAGGGGTCTTGGGGTGGTACTTAGGGGGGTACTGAGGGGGGTACTTAGAGGGGTTCTTAGGGGGGTCTTAGGGGGGTCTTAGGCGGGGTTTGTTGGGTGTACTTAGGGGGGACCTGGGGGGTACTTAGGGGGACTTAGGGGGTTCTTGGGGGGTATTTAGGAGGGTACTTAGGGGGGTCTTGGGGGGTGACTTGGGGGAGGTACTTAGGGGGGTACTTAGGTGGGTCTTTGGGGGGGTTTGGGGGGGGGGGTACTTAGGGTGGTACTTAGGGGGGTCTTGGGGGGGTATTAGGGGGTTCTTGGGGGGTATTTAGGGGGGTACTTAGGGGGGTCTTGGGGGGAATACTTTGGGGTGTACTTAAGTGGGTCTTGGGGGGTTCTTAGGGGTGTACTTAGGGGGGTACTTAGGGGGGTCTTGGGGGGAGGTACTTAGGGGGGTACTTAGGGGGGTATTTAGGGGTGTACTTAGGGGGGTTTTGTGTGGGTACTTAGGGGGGTCTTGGGGGGGGACTTGGGGGGGTACTTAGGGGGGTACTTAGGGGGGTACTTAAGGGACCTTGGGGGGGGGGGGTACTTAGGGGGGTACTTAAGGGGGTCTTGGTGGGGTACTTAGAGGGGTACTTAGGGGGGTCTTGGGGGGGGACTTGTGAGGGGTACTTAGGGGGGGACTTGGTGGGGGGGTACTTAGGGGTGTACTTAGGGGGGTACTTAGGGGGGTCTTGAGGGGGGACTTGTGGGGGGTACATAGGGGGGTACTTAGGGGGGTCTTGGGAGGGTACTTAGGGGGTTTAGGGGGGGGACTTGTAGGGAGTACTTAGGGGGGGACTTATGGGGGTCTTGGGGGGGTCTTAGGGGGGGGTTTGGTGGGTGTACTTAGGGGGGACCTGGGGGGTACTTAGGGGGGACCTGGGGGGTACTTAGGGGGTACTTAGGGGGTTCTTGGAGGGGGTACTTAGGAGGGGGCTTAGGGGGGTCCTGGGGGGACTTAAGGGAGTTACTAAGGGGGGTACTTAGGTGGGTCTTTTGGAGGGTTTGGGGGGGGGTACTTAGGGTGGTACTTAGGGGGGTCTTGGGGGGAATACTTTGGGGGGTACTTAAGGGGGTCTTGGGGGTTCTTAGGGGTGTACTTAGGGGGGTCTTGGGGGGAAGTACTTAGGGGTGTACTTAGGGGTGTACTTAGGTGGGTCTTGGGGGGAGGTACTTAGGGGGGTACTTAGGGGTGTACTTAGGGGGGTCTTGTGTGGGTACTTAGGGGGGTACTTAGGGGGGTCTTGGTAGGGGTACTGAGGGGGGTACTTAAGGGGATCTTAGGGGGGTACTTAGGGTGATTCTAAGGGGGTCTTGGAGGGGGTCTTGGGGCGGGGGGTCCTTAGGGGGGCACTTTGGGGGGTCTTGGGGGGGTACTTAGGGGGGTACTTATGAGGATCTTGGAGGGGGACTTGGGGTGGTTGTACTTAGGGGGTCTTGGGGGGGTACTTAGTTGGGTACTTAGGAGGCTACATAGGGGGGGGCTTGGGGGGGTACTTAGGGGGGTCTTGGGGGGAGGTACTTAGGGGTGTACTTAGGGGTGTACTTAGGTGGGTCTTGGGGGGAGGTACTTAGGGGGGTACTTAGGGGTGTGCTTAGGGGGGTCTTGTGTGGGTACTTAGGGGGGTACTTATGGGGGTCTTGGGAGGGGTACTGAGGGGGGTACTTAAGGGGATCTTAGGGGGGTACTTAGGGTGATACTAAGGGGGTCTTGGGGGGGGACCTGTGGGTGGTACTTAGGGGGGGACTTGAGGGGGTACTTAGGGGGTTCTTTGGGGGGGGGCTTGGGGGGGGTACTTAGGGGGTTACTTAGGGGGGTCTTGGGGGGGGCTTGGGAGGGGGTGGCTTGGGGGGGGGTACTTAGGGGGGTACTTAGGGGGGTCTTGGGGGGGGACTTGGGGGGGGGTTACTTAGGGGGGTACTTTGGGGGGTCTTGGGGGGGTACTTAGGGGGTACTTAGGGGGATCTTGGGGGGGGACTTGGGGGGGTGGTACTTAGGGGGGTCTTGGGGGGGTACTTAGGTGGGTACTTAGGGGGCTACTTAGGGGGGTCTTTTGGGGGGTTTGGGGGGGTACTTAGAGTGGTACTTAGGAGGGTCTTGGGGGGAATAATTTGGGGGGTACTTAAGGGGGTCTTGGGGGTTCTTAGGGGTGTACTTAGGGGGGTCTTGGGGGGAGGTACTTAGGGGGGGACTTGGAGGGGGTTACTTAGGGGTGTACTTAGGGGGGTACTTAGGGGGGTCTTGGGGGGAGACTTGTGGGTGGTACTTAGGGGGTTCTTGGGGGCGGACTTGGGGGAGGTACTTAGGGGGGTACTTAGGTGGGTATTTGGGGGGGTTTGGGGGGGGGGGTACTTAGGGTAGGTACTTAGGGGGGTCTTGGGGGGGTACTTAGGCGGGTACTTAGGGGGCTACTTAGGGTGGTACTTAGTGGGGTCTTGGGGGGGTACTTAGGTGGGTACTTAAGGGGGTCTTGGAGGGTTCTCATGGGTGTACTTAGGGGGGTACTTAGGGGGTTACTTAGGGTTGGTACTTAGGGTGGTACTGAGGGGGGTACTTAGAGGGGTACTTAGGGGGGTCTTAGGGGGGTCTTAGGGGGGGGGTTTGGTGGGTGTACTTAGGGGGGACCTGGTGGGTACTTAGGGGGGACCTGGGGGGTAATTAGGTGGTACTTAGGGGGTACTTAGGGGGTTCTTGGGGGGGTACTTAGGGGAGGCTTAGGGGGTCCTGGGGGGAACTTGGGGGAGTTACTTAGGGGGGTACTTAGGTGGGTCTTTTGGGGGGTTTGGGGGGGTACTTAGGGGGGTCTTGGGGGGAGGTACTTAGGGGGGTACTTAGGGGTGTACTTAGGGTTGGTACTTAGAGGGGAACTGAGGGGGGTACTTAGAGGGGTACTTAGGGGGGTCTTGGGGAGGTCTTAGGGGGGACTTGTGGGGGGTACTTAGGGGGGTCTTGGGGGGGTACTTAGGGGAGGTACTTAGGGGGCCTTGGGGGGGGGGTACTTAGGGGTGTTTTTGGGGTGGGACTTGTAGGGGGTACTTAGGGGGGGACTTAGGGGGGTCTTGTGGAGGGTTTGGGGGGGTACTTAGGGGGGTACTTAGTGGGGTCCTGGGGGGGTACATAGGGGGATCTTGGGGGGGTACTTAGGGGGGTCTTGGGTGGGGTACTGAGGGGGGTACTTAAGGGGATCTTAGGGGGGTACTTAGGGTGATACTTAGGGGGGTCTTAGAGGGGGACTTGGGGGGGGGGGTACTTAGGGGGGTACTTTAGGGGGTCTTGGGGGGGTACTTAGTGGGGTACTTAGGGGGATCTTGGGGGGGGACTTGGGGGGGTTGTACTTAGGGGGGTCTTGGGGATGTACTTAGGTGGGTACTTAGGGGGCTACTTAGGGGGGTCTTGGGGGGGTACTTAGGCGGGTCTTGGGGGGGGACTTGTGGGGGGTACTTAGGGGGGGACTTGGGGGGGTACTTAGGGGGGTACTTAGGGGGGTCTTGGGTGGGGTACTGAGGGGGGTACTTAAGGGGATCTTAGGGGGGTACTTAGGGTGATACTTAGGGGGGTCTTGGGGAGGACTTGGGGGGGGGGGGTACTTAGGGGGGTACTTTAGGGGGTCTTGGGGGGGTACTTAGGGGGATCTTGGGGGGAGACTTGGGTGGGTGGTACTTAGGGGGGTCTTGGGGGGGTACTTAGGTGGGTACTTATGAGGATCTTGGGGGGGGACTTGGGGTGGTTGTACTTAGGGGGTCTTGGGGGGGTACTTAGTTGGGTACTTAGGAGGCTACATAGGGGGGGGCTTGGGGGGGTACTTAGGGGGGTCTTGGGGGGAGGTACTTAGGGGTGTACTTAGGGGGGTCTTGTGTGGGTACTGAGGGGGGTACTTAAGGGGATCTTAGGGGGGTACTTAGGGTGATTCTAAGGGGGTCTTGGAGGGGGTCTTGGGGCGGGGGGTCCTTAGGGGGGCACTTTGGGGGGTCTTGGGGGGGTACTTAGGGGGGTACTTATGAGGATCTTGGGGGGGGACTTGGGGTGGTTGTACTTAGGGGGTCTTGGGGGGGTACTTAGTTGGGTACTTAGGAGGCTACATAGGGGGGGGCTTGGGGGGGTACTTAGGGGGGTCTTGGGGGGAGGTACTTAGGGGGGTACTTAGGGGTGTGCTTAGGGGGGTCTTGTGTGGGTACTTAGGGGGGTACTTAGGGGGGTCTTGGGAGGGGTACTGAGGGGGGTACTTAAGGGGATCTTAGGGGGGTACTTAGGGTGATACTAAGGGGGTCTTGGAGGGGGTCTTGGGGCGGGGGGTACTTAGGGGGGCACTTTGGGGGGTCTTGGGGGGGTACTTAGGGGGGTACTTATGAGGATCTTGGGGGGGGACTTGGGGTGGTTGTACTTAGGGGGTCTCGGGGGGGTACTTAGTTGGGTACTTAGGAGGCTACTTAGGGGGGTCTTGGGGGGGTACTTAGGGGGGTCTTGGGGGGTCTTGGGGGGGGACCTGTGGGTGGTACTTAGGGGGGGACTTGAGGGGGTACTTAGGGGGTTCTTTGGGGGGGGGCTTGGGGGGGGTACTTAGGGGGTTACTTAGGGGGGTCTTGGGGGGGGCTTGGGAGGGGGTGGCTTGGGGGGGGGTACTTAGGGGGGTACTTAGGGGGGTCTTGGGGGGGGACTTGGGGGGGGGGTTACTTAGGGGGGTACTTTGGGGGGTCTTGGGGGGGTACTTAGGGGGTACTTAGGGGGATCTTGGGGGGGGACTTGGGGGGGTGGTACTTAGGGGGGTCTTGGGGGGGTACTTAGGTGGGTACTTAGGGGGCTACTTAGGGGGGTCTTTTGGGGGGTTTGGGGGGGGTACTTAGAGTGGTACTTAGGAGGGTCTTGGGGGGAATACTTTGGGGGGTACTTAAGGGGGTCTTGGGGGTTCTTAGGGGTGTACTTAGGGGGGTCTTGGGGGGAGGTACTTAGGGGGGGACTTGGAGGGGGTTACTTAGGGGTGTACTTAGGGGGGTACTTAGGGGGGTCTTGGGGGGAGACTTGTGGGTGGTACTTAGGGGGTTCTTGGGGGCGGACTTGGGGGAGGTACTTAGGGGGGTACTTAGGTGGGTATTTGGGGGGGTTTGGGGGGGGGGTACTTAGGGTAGGTACTTAGGGGGGTCTTGGGGGGGTACTTAGGCGGGTACTTAGGGGGCTACTTAGGGTGGTACTTAGTGGGGTCTTGGGGGGGTACTTAGGTGGGTACTTAAGGGGGTCTTGGAGGGTTCTCATGGGTGTACTTAGGGGGGTACTTAGGGGGTTACTTAGGGTTGGTACTTAGGGTGGTACTGAGGGGGGTACTTAGAGGGGTACTTAGGGGGGTCTTAGGGGGGGGGGTTTGGTGGGTGTACTTAGGGGGGACCTGGTGGGTACTTAGGGGGGACCTGGGGGGTAATTAGGTGGTACTTAGGGGGTACTTAGGGGGTTCTTGGGGGGGTACTTAGGGGAGGCTTAGGGGGTCCTGGGGGGGACTTGGGGGAGTTACTTAGGGGGGTACTTAGGTGGGTCTTTTGGGGGGTTTGGGGGGGTACTTAGGGGGGTCTTGGGGGGAGGTACTTAGGGGGGTACTTAGGGGTGTACTTAGGGTTGGTACTTAGAGGGGAACTGAGGGGGGTACTTAGAGGGGTACTTAGGGGGGTCTTGGGGAGGTCTTAGGGGGGACTTGTGGGGGGTACTTAGGGGGGTCTTGGGGGGGTACTTAGGGGAGGTACTTAGGGGGCCTTGGGGGGGGGGTACTTAGGGGTGTTTTTGGGGTGGGACTTGTAGGGGGTACTTAGGGGGGGACTTAGGGGGGTCTTGTGGAGGGTTTGGGGGGGGTACTTAGGGGGGTACTTAGTGGGGTCCTGGGGGGGTACATAGGGGGATCTTGGGGGGGTACTTAGGGGGGTCTTGGGTTGGGTACTGAGGGGGGTACTTAAGGGGATCTTAGGGGGGTACTTAGGGTGATACTTAGGGGGGTCTTAGAGGGGGACTTGGGGGGGGGGGTACTTAGGGGGGTACTTTAGGGGGTCTTGGGGGGGTACTTAGTGGGGTACTTAGGGGGATCTTGGGGGGGGACTTGGGGGGGTTGTACTTAGGGGGGTCTTGGGGATGTACTTAGGTGGGTACTTAGGGGGCTACTTAGGGGGGTCTTGGGGGGGTACTTAGGCGGGTCTTGGGGGGGGACTTGTGGGGGGTACTTAGGGGGGGACTTGGGGGGGTACTTAGGGGGGTACTTAGGGGGGTCTTGGGTGGGGTACTGAGGGGGGTACTTAAGGGGATCTTAGGGGGGTACTTAGGGTGATACTTAGGGGGGTCTTGGGGAGGACTTGGGGGGGGGGGGGTACTTAGGGGGGTACTTTAGGGGGTCTTGGGGGGGTACTTAGGGGGATCTTGGGGGGAGACTTGGGTGGGTGGTACTTAGGGGGGTCTTGGGGGGGTACTTAGGTGGGTACTTAGGGGGCTACATAGGGGGGTCTTTTGGGGGGTTTGGGGGGTGGTACTTAGGGTGGTACTTAGGAGGGTCTTGGGGGGAATACTTTGGGGGGTACTTAAGGGGGTCTTGGGGGTTCTTAGGGGTGTACTTAGGGGGGTCTTGGGGGGGGACTTGTGGGTGGTACTTAGGGGGGTCTTGGGGGGGGACTTGGGGGAGGTACTTAGGGGGGTACTTAGGTGGGTATTTGGGGGGGTTTGGGGGGGGGGTACTTAGGGTAGGTACTTAGGGGGGTCTTGGGGGGGTACTTAGGCGGGTACTTAGGGGGCTTCTTAGGGTGGTACTTAGGGGGGTCTTGGGGGGGTACTTAGGGGGGTACTTAAGGTGGTGTTGGGGGGTTCTTATGGGTGTACTTAGGGGGGTCTAGGGGGGTGGTACTTAGGGGGGTACTTAGGGGGGTACTTAGGGTTGGTACTTAGGGGGGTACTTAGAGGGGTACTTAGGGGGGTCTTAGGGGGCTCTTAGGGGGGGGGTTTGGTGGGTGTACTTAGGGGGGACCTGGGGGGTACTTAGGGGGTACTTAGGGGGTACTTAGGGGGTTCTTGGGGGGGTACTTAGGGGAGGCTTAGGGGGTCCTGGGGGGGACTTGGGGGAGTTACTTAGGGGGGTACTTAGGTGGGTCTTTTGGGGGGGGCTTGGGGGGGGGGGGGGTTACTTGGGGGGGGTACTTAGGGGGGTACTTAGGGGGGTCTTGGGGGGGGACTTGGGGGGGGGGGGTACTTTGGGGGGCCTTGGGGGGGTACTTAGGGGGGTACTTAGGGGGATCTTGAAGGGGGACTTGGGGGGTGGTACTTAGGGGGGTCTTGGGGGGGTACTTAGGTGGGTACTTAGGGGGGTACTTAGGGGGGTCTTGGGGGGGATTTGTGGGGGGGATTTGTGGGGGGTACTTAGGGGGGTCTTGGGAGGGTACTTAGGGGGTTTAGGGGGGGGACTTGTAGGGAGTACTTAGGGGGGGACTTATGGGGGTCTTGGTGGGGTCTTAGGGGGGGGTTTGGTGGGTGTACTTAGGGGGGACCTGGGGGGTACTTAGGGGGGACCTGGGGGGGTACTTAGGGGGTACTTAGGGGGTTCTTGGAGGGGGTACTTAGGAGGGGGCTTAGGGGGGTCCTGGGGGGGACTTAAGGGAGTTACTAAGGGGGGTACTTAGGTGGGTCTTTTGGAGGGTTTGGGGGGGGGTACTTAGGGTGGTACTTAGGGGGGTCTTGGGGGGAATACTTTGGGGGGTACTTAAGGGGGTCTTGGGGGTTCTTAGGGGTGTACTTAGGGGGGTCTTTGGGGGAGGTACTTAGGGGTGTACTTAGGGGTGTACTTAGGTGGGTCTTGGGGGGAGGTACTTAGGGGGGTACTTAGGGGTGTACTTAGGGGGGTCTTGTGTGGGTACTTAGGGGGGTACTTAGGGGGGTCTTGGTAGGGGTACTGAGGGGGGTACTTAAGGGGATCTTAGGGGGGTACTTAGGGTGATTCTAAGGGGGTCTTGGAGGGGGTCTTGGGGCGGGGGGTCCTTAGGGGGGCACTTTGGGGGGTCTTGGGGGGGTACTTAGGGGGGGTACTTATGAGGATCTTGGGGGGGGACTTGGGGTGGTTGTACTTAGGGGGTCTTGGGGGGGTACTTAGTTGGGTACTTAGGAGGCTACATAGGGTGGGGCTTGGGGGGGTACTTAGGGGGGTCTTGGGGGGAGGTACTTAGGGGTGTACTTAGGGGTGTACTTAGGTGGGTCTTGGGGGGAGGTACTTAGGGGGGTACTTAGGGGTGTGCTTAGGGGGGTCTTGTGTGGGTACTTAGAGGGGTACTTAGGGGGGTCTTGGGAGGGGTACTGAGGGGGGTACTTAAGGGGATCTTAGGGGGGTACTTATGGTGATACTAAGGGGGTCTTGGAGGGGGTCTTGGGGCGGGGGGGTACTTAGGGGGGCACTTTGGGGGGTCTTGGGGGGGTACTTAGGGGGGGTACTTATGAGGATCTTGGGGGGGGACTTGGGGTGGTTGTACTTAGGGGGTCTCGGGGGGGTACTTAGGTGGGTACTTAGGGGGCTACTTAGGGGGGTCTTGGGGGGGGTACTTAGGCGGGTCTTGGGGGGGGACTTGTGGGGGGTACTAAGGGGGGGGACTTGGGGGGGGTACTTAGGGGGGTACTTAGGGGGGTCTTGGGTGGGGTACTGAGGGGGGTACTTAAGGGGATCTTAGGGGGGTACTTAGGGTGATACTTAGGGGGGTCTTGCGGAGGACTAGGGGGGGGGGGTACTTAGGGGGGTACTTTAGGGGGTCTTGGGGGGGGTACTTAGGGGGATCTTGGGGGGAGACTTGGGTGGGTGGTACTTAGGGGGGTCTTGGGGGGGTACTTAGGTGGGTACTTAGGGGGCTACATAGGGGGGTCTTTTGGGGGGTTTGGGGGGTGGTACTTAGGGTGGTACTTAGGAGGGTCTTGGGGGGAATACTTTGGGGGGTACTTAAGGGGGTCTTGGGGGTTCTTAGGGGTGTACTTAGGGGGGTCTTGGGGGAGGTACTTAGGGGGGGACTTGGAGGTGGTTACTTAGGGGTGTACTTAGGGGGGTCTTGGGGGGGGACTTGTGGGTGGTACTTAGGGGGGTCTTGGGGGGGGACTTGGGGGAGGTACTTAGGGGGGTACTTAGGTGGGTATTTGGGGGGGTTTGGGGGGGGGGGTACTTAGGGTAGGTACTTAGGGGGGTCTTGGGGGGGTACTTAGGCGGGTACTTAGGGGGCTTCTTAGGGTGGTACTTAGGGGGGTCTTGGGGGGGGTACTTAGGGGGGTACTTAAGGTGGTGTTGGGGGGTTCTTATGGGTGTACTTAGGGGGGTCTAGGGGGGAGGTACTTAGGGGGGTACTTAGGGGGGTACTTAGGGTTGGTACTTAGGGGGGGTACTTAGAGGGGTACTTAGGGGGGTCTTAGGGGGCTCTTAGGGGGGGGGTTTGGTGGGTGTACTTAGGGGGGACCTGGGGGGTACTTAGGGGGTACTTAGGGGGTACTTAGGGGGTTCTTGGGGGGGGTACTTAGGGGAGGCTTAGGGGGTCCTGGGGGGGACTTGGGGGAGTTACTTAGGGGGGTACTTAGGTGGGTCTTTTGGGGGGGGCTTGGGGGGGGGGGTTACTTGGGGGGGGTACTTAGGGGGGGTACTTAGGGGGGTCTTGGGGGGGGACTTGGGGGGGGGGGGTACTTTGGGGGGCCTTGGGGGGGGTACTTAGGGGGTACTTAAGGGGATCTTGAGGGGGGACTTGGGGGGAGGTACTTAGGGGGGTCTTGGGGGGGGTACTTAGGTGGGTACTTAGGGGGGTACTTAGGGGGGTCTTTTGGAGGGTTTGGGGGGGGGGTACTTAGGGTGGTACTTAGGGGGGTCTTGGGGGGAATACTTTGGGGGGTACTTAAGGGGGTCTTGGGGGTTCTTAGGGGTGTACTTAGGGGGGTCTTTGGGGGAGGTACTTAGGGGTGTACTTAGGGGTGTACTTAGGTGGGTCTTGGGGGGAGGTACTTAGGGGGGTACTTAGGGGTGTACTTAGGGGGGTCTTGTGTGGGTACTTAGGGGGGGTACTTAGGGGGGTCTTGGTAGGGGTACTGAGGGGGGTACTTAAGGGGATCTTAGGGGGGTACTTAGGGTGATTCTAAGGGGGTCTTGGAGGGGGTCTTGGGGCGGGGGGTCCTTAGGGGGGCACTTTGGGGGGTCTTGGGGGGGTACTTAGGGGGGTACTTATGAGGATCTTGGGGGGGGACTTGGGGTGGTTGTACTTAGGGGGTCTTGGGGGGGTACTTAGTTGGGTACTTAGGAGGCTACATAGGGTGGGGCTTGGGGGGGTACTTAGGGGGGTCTTGGGGGGAGGTACTTAGGGGTGTACTTAGGGGTGTACTTAGGTGGGTCTTGGGGGGAGGTACTTAGGGGGGTACTTAGGGGTGTGCTTAGGGGGGTCTTGTGTGGGTACTTAGAGGGGTACTTAGGGGGGTCTTGGGAGGGGTACTGAGGGGGGTACTTAAGGGGATCTTAGGGGGGTACTTATGGTGATACTAAGGGGGTCTTGGAGGGGGTCTTGGGGCGGGGGGGTACTTAGGGGGGCACTTTGGGGGGTCTTGGGGGGGTACTTAGGGGGGTACTTATGAGGATCTTGGGGGGGGACTTGGGGTGGTTGTACTTAGGGGGTCTCGGGGGGGTACTTAGGTGGGTACTTAGGGGGCTACTTAGGGGGGTCTTGGGGGGGTACTTAGGCGGGTCTTGGGGGGGGACTTGTGGGGGGTACTAAGGGGGGGACTTGGGGGGGGTACTTAGGGGGGTACTTAGGGGGGTCTTGGGTGGGGTACTGAGGGGGGTACTTAAGGGGATCTTAGGGGGGTACTTAGGGTGATACTTAGGGGGGTCTTGCGGAGGACTAGGGGGGGGGGGTACTTAGGGGGGTACTTTAGGGGGTCTTGGGGGGGTACTTAGGGGGATCTTGGGGGGAGACTTGGGTGGGTGGTACTTAGGGGGGTCTTGGGGGGGTACTTAGGTGGGTACTTAGGGGGCTACATAGGGGGGTCTTTTGGGGGGTTTGGGGGGTGGTACTTAGGGTGGTACTTAGGAGGGTCTTGGGGGGAATACTTTGGGGGGTACTTAAGGGGGTCTTGGGGGTTCTTAGGGGTGTACTTAGGGGGGTCTTGGGGGAGGTACTTAGGGGGGGACTTGGAGGTGGTTACTTAGGGGTGTACTTAGGGGGGTCTTGGGGGGGGACTTGTGGGTGGTACTTAGGGGGGTCTTGGGGGGGGACTTGGGGGAGGTACTTAGGGGGGTACTTAGGTGGGTATTTGGGGGGGTTTGGGGGGGGGGTACTTAGGGTAGGTACTTAGGGGGGTCTTGGGGGGGTACTTAGGCGGGTACTTAGGGGGCTTCTTAGGGTGGTACTTAGGGGGGTCTTGGGGGGGTACTTAGGGGGGTACTTAAGGTGGTGTTGGGGGGTTCTTATGGGTGTACTTAGGGGGGTCTAGGGGGGAGGTACTTAGGGGGGTACTTAGGGGGGTACTTAGGGTTGGTACTTAGGGGGGTACTTAGAGGGGTACTTAGGGGGGTCTTAGGGGGCTCTTAGGGGGGGGGTTTGGTGGGTGTACTTAGGGGGGACCTGGGGGGTACTTAGGGGGTACTTAGGGGGTACTTAGGGGGTTCTTGGGGGGGTACTTAGGGGAGGCTTAGGGGGTCCTGGGGGGGACTTGGGGGAGTTACTTAGGGGGGTACTTAGGTGGGTCTTTTGGGGGGGGCTTGGGGGGGGGGGTTACTTGGGGGGGGGTACTTAGGGGGGTACTTAGGGGGGTCTTGGGGGGGGACTTGGGGGGGGGGGGTACTTTGGGGGGCCTTGGGGGGGTACTTAGGGGGTACTTAAGGGGATCTTGAGGGGGGACTTGGGGGGAGGTACTTAGGGGGGTCTTGGGGGGGTACTTAGGTGGGTACTTAGGGGGGTACTTAGGGGGGTCTTGGGGGGTATTTGTGGGGGGGATTTGTGGGGGGGTACTTAGGGGGGGACTTGGGGCGGTACTTAGGGGGTTCTTTGGGGGGGATTGGGGGGGGGTGGCTTGGGGGGGGTACTTAGGGGGGTCTTGGGGGGAGGTACTTAGGGGGGGTACTTAGGGGTGTACTTAGGGTTGGTACTTAGAGGGGAACTGAGGGGGGTACTTAGAGGGGTACTTAGGGGGGTCTTGGGGAGGTCTTAGGGGGGACTTGTGGGGGGTACTTAGGGGGGTCTTGGGGGGGGTACTTAGGGGAGGTACTTAGGGGGCCTTGGGGGGGGGGGGGGGTACTTAGGGGTGTTTTTGGGGTGGGACTTGTAGGGGGTACTTAGGGGGGGACTTAGGCGGGTCTTGTGGGGGGTTTGGGGGGGGTACTTAGGGGGGGTACTTAGAGGGGTCTTGGGTGGGGTACTGAGGGGGGGTACTTAAGGGGATCTTAGGGGGGTACTTAGGGTGATACTTAGGGGGGTCTTGGAGGGGGACTTGGGGGGGGGGTACTTAGGGGGGTACTTTAGGGGGTCTTGGGGGGGTACTTAGGGGGGGTACTTAGGGGGATCTTGGGGGGGGACTTGGGGGGGTTGTACTTAGGGTGGTCTTGGGGGGGTACTTAGGTGGGTACTTAGGGGGCTACTTAGGGGGGTCTTGGGGGGGGTACTTAGGCGGGTCTTGGGGGGGGACTTGTGGGGGGTACTTAGGGGGGGACTTGGGGGGGTACTTAGGGGGGGTACTAAGGGGGGTCTTGGGTGGGGTACTGAGGGGGGTACTTAAGGGGATCTTAGGGGGGTACTTAGGGTGATACTTAGGGGGGTCTTGGGGAGGACTTGGGGGGGGGGGGGGTACTTAGGGGGGTACTTTAGGGGGTCTTGGGGGGGTACTTAGGGGGATCTTGGGGGGGGACTTGGGTGGGTGGTACTTAGGGGGGTCTTGGGGGGGGTACTTAGGTGGGTACTTAGGGGGGGTCTTGGGGAAGGCTTGGGCGGGGGGGGGGGTACTTAGGGGTGTTTTTGGGGTGGGACTTGTAGGGGGTACTTAGGGGGGGACTTAGGGGGGTCTTGTGGGGGGTTTGGGGGGGGTACTTAGGGGGGGTACTTAGTGGGGTCCTGGGGGGGTACATACGGGGATCTTGGTGGGGTACTTTGGGGGGTACTTAGGGGGGTCTTGGGGGGGGACTTGTGGGGGGTACTTAGGGGGGGGGGTACTTAGGGGTTTACTTAGGGTGGTACTTAGAGGGGTCTTGGGGTGGTACTTAGGGGGGTACTGAGGGGGGGTACTTAGAGGGGTACTTAGGGGGGTCTTCGGCGGGGTACTGAGGGGGGTACTTAGGGGGACTTAGGGGGTTCTTGGGGGGTATTTAGGAGGGTACTTAGGGGGGTCTTGGGGGGGGACTTGGGGGAGGTACTTAGGGGGGTACTTAGGTGGGTCTTTGGGGGGGTTTGGGGGGGGGGTACTTAGGGTGGTACTTAGGGGGGTCTTGGGGGGGTATTAGGGGGTTCTTGGGGGGGAATACTTTGGGGGGGTACTTAAGTGGGTCTTGGGGGGTTCTTAGGGGTGTACTTAGGGGGGTACTTAGGGGGGTCTTGGGGGGAGGTACTTAGGGGGGTACTTAGGGGGGTACTTAGGGGTGTACTTAGGGGGGTTTTGTGTGGGTACTTAGGGGGGTCTTGGGGGGGGACTTGGGGGGGGTACTTAGGGGGGTACTTAGGGGGCTACTTAGGGGGGGTACTTAAGGGACCTTGGGGGGGGGGGGTGGTACTTAGGGGGGTACTTAAGGGGGTCTTGGTGGGGTACTTAGAGGGGTACTTAGGGGGGTCTGGGGGGGGGACTTGTGAGGGGTACTTAGGGGGGGACTTGGTGGGGGGGGTACTTAGGGGTGTACTTAGGGGGGGTACTTAGGGGGGTCTTGGGGGGGGACTTGTGGGGGGTACATAGGGGGGTACTTAGGGGGGTCTTGGGAGGGTACTTAGGGGGTTTAGGGGGGGGACTTGTAGGGAGTACTTAGGGGGGGACTTATGGGGGTCTTGGGGGGGTCTTAGGGGGGGGTTTGGTGGGTGTACTTAGGGGGGTCTTGGGGGGGGTACTTAGGTGGGTACTTAGGGGGCTACATAGGGGGGTCTTTTGGGGGGTTTGGGGGGTGGTACTTAGGGTGGTACATAGGAGGGTCTTGGGGGGAATACTTTGGGGGGTACTTAAGGGGGTCTTGGGGGTTCTTAGGGGTGTACTTAGGGGTGTCTTGGGGGAGGTACTTAGGGGGGGACTTGGAGGGGGTTACTTAGGGGTGTACTTAGGGGGGTCTTGGGGGGGGACTTGTGGGTGGTACTTAGGGGGGTCTTGGGGGGGGGACTTGGGGGAGGTACTTAGGGGGGTACTTAGGTGGGTATTTGGGGGGGTTTGGGGGGGGGGGTACTTAGGGTTGGTACTTAGGGGGGTCTTGGGGGGGGTACTTAGGCGGGTACTTAGGGGGCTTCTTAGGGTGGTACTTAGGGGGGTCTTGGGGGGGGTACTTAGGGGGGTACTTAAGGTGGTGTTGGGGGGTTCTTATGGGTGTACTTAGGGGGGTCTAGGGGGGAGGTACTTAGGGGGGGTACTTAGGGGGGGTACTTAGGGTTGGTACTTAGAGGGGTACTTAGGGGGGTCTTAGGGGGCTCTTAGGGGGGGGGTTTGGTGGGTGTACTTAGGGGGGACCTGGGGGGTACTTAGGGGGTACTTAGGGGGTACTTAGGGGGTTCTTGGGGGGGGTACTTAGGGGAGGCTTAGGGGGTCCTGGGGGGGACTTGGGGGAGTTACTTAGGGGGGTACTTAGGTGGGTCTTTTGGGGGGGGCTTGGGGGGGGGGGTTACTTGGGGGGGTACTTAGGGGGGTACTTAGGGGGGTCTTGGGGGGGGACTTGGGGGGGGGTACTTTGGGGGGCCTTGGGGGGGGTACTTAGGGGGGTACTTAGGGGGATCTTGAAGGGGGACTTGGGGGGTGGTACTTAGGGGGGTCTTGGGGGGGTACTTAGGTGGGTACTTAGGGGGGTACTTAGGGGGGGTCTTGGGGGGGATTTGTGGGGGGAATTTGTGGGGGGGTACTTAGGGGGGGACTTGGGGGGGTACTTAGGGGGTTCTTTGGGGGGGCTTGGGGGGGGTGGCTTGGGGGGGGTACTTAGGGGGGTCTTGGGGGGAGGTACTTAGGGGGGTACTTAGGGGTGTACTTAGGGTTGGTACTTAGAGGGGAACTGAGGGGGGGTACTTAGAGGGGTACTTAGGGGGGTCTTGGGGAGGTCTTAGGGGGGACTTGTGGGTGGTACTTAGGGGGGTCTTGGGGGGGGTACTTAGGGGAGGTACTTAGGGGGCCTTGGGGGGGGGGGGGTACTTAGGGGTGTTTTTGGGGTGGGACTTGTAGGGGGTACTTAGGGGGGGACTTAGGGGGGTCTTGTGGGGGGTTTGGGGGGGTACTTAGGGGGGGTACTTAGAGGGGTCTTGGGTGGGGTACTGAGGGGGGTACTTAAGGGGATCTTAGGGGGGTACTTAGGGTGATACTTAGGGGGGTCTTGGAGGGGGACTTGGGGGGGGGGTACTTAGGGGGGTACTTTAGGGGGTCTTGGGGGGGGTACTTAGGGGGGTACTTAGGGGGATCTTGGGGGGGGACTTGGGGGGGTTGTACTTACGGTGGTCTTGGGGGGGTACTTAGGTGGGTACTTAGGGGGCTACTTAGGGGGGTCTTGGGGGGGTACTTAGGCGGGTCTTGGGGGGGTACTTAGGGGGATCTTGGGGGGGGGACTTGGGTGGGTGGTACTTAGGGGGGGTCTTGGGGGGGTACTTAGGTGGGTACTTAGGGGGCTACATAGGGGGGTCTTTTGGGGGGTTTGGGAGGTGGTACTTAGGGTGGTACTTAGGAGGGTCTTGGGGGGAATACTTTGGGGGGTACTTAAGGGGGTCTTGGGGGTTCTTAGGGGTGTACTTAGGGGGGTCTTGGGGTGGTACTTAGGGGGGTACTTAGGTGGGTACTTAGGGGGGTCTTGGGGAAGGCTTGGGCGGGGGGGGGGTACTTAGGGGTATTTTTGGGGTGGGACTTGTAGGGGGTACTTAGGGGGGGACTTAGGGGGGTCATGTGGGGGGTTTGGGGGGGTACTTAGGGGGGTACTTAGTGGGGTCCTGGGGGGGGTACATACGGGATCTTGGTGGGGTACTTTGGGGCGTACTTAGGGGGGTCTTGGGGGGGGACTTGTGGAGGGTACTTAGGGGGGGGGGTACTTAGGGGGGTCTAAGGGGGGACTTGGGGGAGGTACTTAGGGGGGGTACTTAGGTGGGTCTTTGGGGGGGTTTGGGGGGGGGGTACTTAGGGTGGTACTTAGGGGGGTCTTGGGGGGGTATTAGGGGGTTCTTGGGGGGGGTATTTAGGGGGGTACTTAGGGGGGTCTTGGGGGGAATACTTTGGGGGGTACTTAAGTGGGTCTTGGGGGGTTCTTAGGGGTGTACTTAGGGGGGTACTTAGGGGGGTCTTGGGGGGAGGTACTTAGGGGGGTACTTAGGGGGGGTACTTAGGGGTGTACTTAGGGGGGTTTTGTGTGGGTACTTAGGGGGGTCTTGGGGGGGGACTTGGGGGGGTACTTAGGGGGGTACTTAGGGGCTACTTAGGGGGGTACTTAAGGGACCTTGGGGGGGGGGTGGTACTTAGGGGGGTACTTAAGGGGGTCTTGGTGGGGTACTTAGAGGGGGTACTTAGGGGGGTCTTGGGGGGGGACTTGTGAGGGGTACTTAGGGGGGGGACTTGGTGGGGGGGTACTTAGGGGTGTACTTAGGGGGGTACTTAGGGGGGTCTTGGGGGGGGACTTGTGGGGGGTACATAGGGGGGTACTTAGGGGGGTCTTGGGAGGGTACTTAGGGGGTTTAGGGGGGGGACTTGTAGGGAGTACTTAGGGGGGGGACTTATGGGGGTCTTGGGGGGGTCTTAGGGGGGGGTTTGGTGGGTGTACTTAGGGGGGTCTTGGGGGGTACTTAGGTGGGTACTTAGGGGGCTACATAGGGGGGTCTTTTGGGGGGTTTGGGGGGGTGGTACTTAGGGTGGTACTTAGGAGGGTCTTGGGGGGAATACTTTGGGGGGTACTTAAGGGGGTCTTGGGGGTTCTTAGGGGTGTACTTAGGGGGGTCTTGGGGGAGGTACTTAGGGGGGGACTTGGAGGGGGTTACTTAGGGGTGTACTTAGGGGGGTCTTGGGGGGGGACTTGTGGGTGGTACTTAGGGGGGTCTTGGGGGGGACTTGGGGGAGGTACTTAGGGGGGGTACTTAGGTGGGTATTTGGGGGGGTTTGGGGGGGGGGTACTTAGGGTAGGTACTTAGGGGGGTCTTGGGGGGGTACTTAGGCGGGTACTTAGGGGGCTTCTTAGGGTGGTACTTAGGGGGGTCTTGGGGGGGGTACTTAGGGGGGTACTTAAGGTGGTGTTGGGGGGTTCTTATGGGTGTACTTAGGGGGGTCTAGGGGGGAGGTACTTAGGGGGGGTACTTAGGGGGGTACTTAGGGTTGGTACTTAGGGGGGTACTTAGAGGGGTACTTAGGGGGGTCTTAGGGGGCTCTTAGGGGGGGGGGGGTTTGGTGGGTGTACTTAGGGGGGACCTGGGGGGTACTTAGGGGGTACTTAGGTGGTACTTAGGGGGTTCTTGGGGGGGGTACTTAGGGGAGGCTTAGGGGGTCCTGGGGGGGGACTTGGGGGAGTTACTTAGGGGGGTACTTAGGTGGGTCTTTTGGGGGGGGCTTGGGGGGGGGGGTTACTTGGGGGGGGGTACTTAGGGGGGTACTTAGGGGGGTCTTGGGGGGGGACTTGGGGGGGGGGTACTTTGGGGGGCCTTGGGGGGGGTACTTAGGGGGGTACTTAGGGGGATCTTGAAGGGGGTCTTGGGGGGGTGGTACTTAGGGGGGTCTTGGGGGGGTACTTAGGTGGGTACTTAGGGGGGTACTTAGGGGGGTCTTGGGGGGGATTTGTGGGGGGGATTTTTGGGGGGGTACTTAGGGGGGGACTTGGGGGGGGTACTTAGGGGGTTCTTTGGGGGGGCTTGGGGGGGGGGGTGGCTTGGGGGGGGGTACTTAGGGGGGTCTTGGGGGGAGGTACTTAGGGGGGTACTTAGGGGTGTACTTAGGGTTGGTACTTAGAGGGGAAATGAGGGGGGTACTTAGAGGGGTACTTAGGGGGGTCTTGGGGAGGTCTTAGGGGGGACTTGTGGGGGGTACTTAGGGGGGTCTTGGGGGGTGGGGTACTTAGGGGAGGTACTTAAGGGCCTTGGGGGGGGGGGGGTACTTAGGGGTGTTTTTGGGGTGGGACTTGTAGGGGGTACTTAGGGGGGGACTTAGGGGGGTCTTGTGGGGGGTTTGGGGGGGGTACTTAGGGGGGGTACTTAGAGGGGTCTTGGGTGGGGTACTGAGGGGGGGTACTTAAGGGGATCTTAGGGGGGTACTTAGGGTGATACTTAGGGGGGTCTTAGAGGGGGACTTGGGGGGGGGGGGTACTTAGGGGGGTACTTTAGGGGGTCTTGGGGGGGTACTTAGAGGGGTACTTAGGGGGGTCTTGGGGGGGGACTTGTGAGGGGTACTTAGGGGGGGACTTGGTGGGGGGGTACTTAGGGGTGTACTTAGGGGGGTACTTAGGGGGGTCTTGGGGGGGGACTTGTGGGGGGTACATAGGGGGGGTACTTAGGGGGGTCTTGGGAGGGTACTTAGGGGGTTTAGGGGGGGGACTTGTAGGGAGTACTTAGGGGGGGACTTATGGGGGTCTTGGGGGGGTCTTAGGGGGGGACTTGGAGGGGGTTACTTAGGGGGTGTACTTAGGGGGGTCTTGGGGGGGGACTTGTGGGTGGTACTTAGGGGGGTCTTGGGGGGGGACTTGGGGGAGGTACTTAGGGGGGGTACTTAGGTGGGTATTTGTGGGGGTTTGGGGGGGGGGGTACTTAGGGTTGGTACTTAGGGGGGTCTTGGGGGGGTACTTAGGCGGGTACTTAGGGGGCTTCTTAGGGTGGTACTTAGGGGGGTCTTGGGGGGGTACTTAGGGGGGTACTTAAGGTGGTGTTGGGGGGTTCTTATGGGTGTACTTAGGGGGGTCTAGGGGGGAGGTACTTAGGGGGGGTACTTAGGGGGGGGTACTTAGGGTTGGTACTTAGGGGGTACTTAGAGGGGTACTTAGGGGGGTCTTAGGGGGCTCTAGGGGGGGGGGGGTTTGGTGGGTGTACTTAGGGGGGACCTGGGGGGTACTTAGGGGGTACTTAGGTGGTACTTAGGGGGTTCTTGGGGGGGTACTTAGGGGAGGCTTAGGGGGTCCTGGGGGGGGACTTGGGGGAGTTACTTAGGGGGGTACTTAGGTGGGTCTTTTGGGGGGGGGCTTGGGGGGGGGGTTACTTGGGGGGGGTACTTAGGGGGGTACTTAGGGGGGTCTTGGGGGGGGACTTGGGGGGGGGGTACTTTGGGGGGCCTTGGGGGGGGTACTTAGGGGGTACTTAGGGGGATCTTAAAGGGGGACTTGGGGGGGGTACTTAGGGGGGTCTTGGGGGGGTACTTAGGTGGGTACTTAGGGGGGTACTTAGGGGGGTCTTGGGGGGGATTTGTGGGGGGGATTTTTGGGGGGTACTTAGGGGGGGACTTGGGGGGGTACTTAGGGGGTTCTTTGGGGGGGCTTGGGGGGGGGTGGCTTGGGGGGGGGTACTTAGGGGGGTCTTGGGGGGAGGTACTTAGGGGGGTATTTAGGGGTTGTACTTAGGGTTGGTACTTAGAGGGGAAATGAGGGGGGGTACTTAGAGGGGTACTTAGGGGGGTCTTGGGGAGGTCTTAGGGGGGACTTGTGGGGGGTACTTAGGGGGGTCTTGGGGGGGTACTTAGGGGAGGTACTTAGGGGCCTTGGGGGGGGGGGGTACTTAGGGGTGTTTTTGGGGTGGGACTTGTAGGGGGGTACTTAGGGGGGGACTTAGGGGGGTCTTGTGGGGGGTTTGGGGGGGGTACTTAGGGGGGTACTTAGAGGGGTCTTGGGTGGGGTACTGAGGGGGGTACTTAAGGGGATCTTAGGGGGGTACTTAGGGTGATACTTAGGGGGGTCTTAGAGGGGGACTTGGGGGGGGGGGGGTACTTAGGGGGGTACTTTAGGGGGTCTTGGGGGGGGTACTTAGTGGGGTACTTAGGGGGATCTTGGGGGGGGACTTGGGGGGGTTGTACTTAGGGGGGTCTTGGGATGTACTTAGGTGGGTACTTAAGGGGCTACTTAGGGGGGTCTTGGGGGGGTACTTAGGCGGGTCTTGGGGGGGGACTTGTGGGGGGTACTTAGGGGGGGACTTGGGGGGGGTACTTAGGGGGGTACTTAGGGGGGTCTTGGGTGGGGTACTGAGGGGGGTACTTAAGGGATCTTAGGGGGGTACTTAGGGTGATACTTAGGGGGGTCTTGGGGAGGACTTGGGGGGGGGGTACTTAGGGGGGTACTTTAGGGGGTCTTGGGGGGGTACTTAGGGGGATCTTGGGGGGAGACTTGGGTGGGTGGTACTTAGGGGGGGTCTTGGGGGGGTACTTAGGTGGGTACTTAGGGGGCTACATAGGGGGGTCTTTTGGGGGGTTTGGGGGGGTGGTACTTAGGGTGGTACTAGGAGGGTCTTGGGGGGAATACTTTGGGGGGTACTTAAGGGGGTCTTGGGGGTTCTTAGGGGTGTACTTAGGGGGGTCTTGGGGGAGGTACTTAGGGGGGGACTTGGAGGGGGTTACTTAGGGGTGTACTTAGGGGGGGTCTTGGGGGGGGACTTGTGGGTGGTACTTAGGGGGGTCTTGGGGGGGGACTTGGGGGAGGTACTTAGGGGGGTACTTAGGTGGGTATTTGGGGGGGGTTTGGGGGGGGGTACTTAGGGTAGGTACTTAGGGGGGTCTTGGGGGGGTACTTAGGCGGGTACTTAGGGGGCTTCTTAGGGTGGTACTTAGGGGGGTCTTGGGGGGGTACTTAGGGGGGTACTTAAGGTGGTGTTGGGGGGTTCTTATGGGTGTACTTAGGGGGGTCTAGGGGGGGTGGTACTTAGGGGGGTACTTAGGGGGGGTACTTAGGGTTGGTACTTAGGGGGGTCTTAGGGGGCTCTTAGGGGGGGGGTTTGGTGGGGTGTACTTAGGGGGGACCTGGGGGGTACTTAGGGGGTACTTAGGGGGGTACTTAGGGGGTTCTTGGGGGGGGTACTTAGGGGAGGCTTAGGGGGTCCTGGGGGGGACTTGGGGGAGTTACTTAGGGGGGGTACTTAGGTGGGTCTTTTGGGGGGGGCTTGGGGGGGGGGGTTACTTGGGGGGGGTACTTAGGGGGGTACTTAGGGGGGTCTTGGGGGGGGACTTGGGGGGGGGGGGTACTTTGGGGGGCCTTGGGGGGGTACTTAGGGGGTACTTAGGGGGATCTTGAAGGGGGACTTGGGGGGTGGTACTTAGGGGGGTCATGGGGGGGTACTTAGGTGGGTACTTAGGGGGGGTACTTAGGGGGGTCTTGGGGGGATTTGTGGGGGGGATTTGTGGGGGGTACTTAGGGGGGGACTTGGGGCGGTACTTAGGGGGTTCTTTGGGGGGGCTTGGGGGGGGGTGGCTTGGGGGGGGTACTTAGGGGGGTCTTGGGGGGGGACTTGGGGGGGTACTTAGGGGGGTACTTAGGGGGGGTACTTAGGGGGGTACTTAAGGGACCTTGGGGGGGGGGGTACTTAGGGGGGTACTTAAGGGGGTCTTGGTGGGGTACTTAGAGGGGTACTTAGGGGGGTCTTGGGGGGGGACTTGTGAGGGGTACTTAGGGGGGGACTTGGTGGGGGGGGTACTTAGGGGTGTACTTAGGGGGGTACTTAGGGGGGTCTTGGGGGGGACTTGTGGGGGGTACATAGGGGGGTACTTAGGGGGGTCTTGGGAGGGTACTTAGGGGGTTTAGGGGGGGGACTTGTAGGGAGTACTTAGGGGGGGACTTATGGGGGGTCTTGGGCGGGTCTTAGGGGGGGGTTTGTTGGGTGTACTTAGGGGGGACCTGGGGGGTACTTAGGGGGGACCTGGGGGGTACTTAGGGGGTACTTAGGGGGTTCTTGGAGGGGGTACTTAGGAGGGGGCTTAGGGGGGTCCTGGGGGGGACTTAAGGGAGTTACTAAGGGGGGTACTTAGGTGGGTCTTTTGGAGGGTTTGGGGGGGGGGTACTTAGGGTGGTACTTAGGGGGGTCTTGGGGGGAATACTTTGGGGGGTACTTAAGGGGGTCTTGGGGGTTCTTAGGGGTGTACTTAGGGGGGGTCTTTGGGGGAGGTACTTAGGGGTGTACTTAGGGGTGTACTTAGGTGGGTCTTGGGGGGAGGTACTTAGGGGGGTACTTAGGGGTGTACTTAGGGGGGTCTTGTGTGGGTACTTAGGGGGGGTACTTAGGGGGGTCTTGGTAGGGGTACTGAGGGGGGTACTTAAGGGGATCTTAGGGGGGTACTTAGGGTGATTCTAAGGGGGTCTTGGAGGGGGTCTTGGGGCGGGGGGTCCTTAGGGGGGCACTTTGGGGGGTCTTGGGGGGGTACTTAGGGGGGTACTTATGAGGATCTTGGGGGGGACTTGGGGTGGTTGTACTTAGGGGGTCTTGGGGGGGGTACTTAGTTGGGTACTTAGGAGGCTACATAGGGTGGGGCTTGGGGGGGGTACTTAGGGGGGTCTTGGGGGGAGGTACTTAGGGGTGTACTTAGGGGTGTACTTAGGTGGGTCTTGGGGGGAGGTACTTAGGGGGGTACTTAGGGGTGTGCTTAGGGGGGTCTTGTGTGGGTACTTAGAGGGGTACTTAGGGGGGTCTTGGGAGGGGTACTGAGGGGGGTACTTAAGGGGATCTTAGGGGGGTACTTAGGGTGATACTAAGGGGGTCTTGGAGGGGGGTCTTGGGGCGGGGGGTACTTAGGGGGGCACTTTGGGGGGTCTTGGGGGGGTACTTAGGGGGGGTACTTATGAGGATCTTGGGGGGGGGACTTGGGGTGGTTGTACTTAGGGGGTCTCGGGGGGGGTACTTAGTTGGGTACTTAGGAGGCTACTTAGGGGGGTCTTGGGGGGGTACTTAGGGGGGTCTTGGGGGGTCTTGGGGGGGGACCTGTGGGGGGTACTTAGGGGGGACTTGAGGGTGGGTACTTAGGGGGTTCTTTGGGGGGGGGGCTTGGGGGGGGTACTTAGGGGGTTACTTAGGGGGGGTCTTGGGGGGGGCTTGGGAGGGGGTGGCTTGGGGGGGGGGTACTTAGGGGGGTACTTAGGGGGGTCTTGGGGGGGGACTTGGGGGGGGGGTTACTTAGGGGGGTACTTTGGTGGGTCTTGGGGGGGGTACTTAGGGGGTACTTAGGGGGATCTTGGGGGGGGACTTGGGGGGGTGGTACTTAGGGGGGTCTTGGGGGGGTACTTAGGTGGGTACTTAGGAGGCTACTTAGGGGGGTCTTTTGGGGGGTTTGGGGGGGTACTTAGGGTGGTACTTAGGAGGGTCTTGGGGGGAATACTTTGGGGGGTACTTAAGGGGGTCTTGGGGGTTCTTAGGGGTGTACTTAGGGGGGTCTTGGGGGGAGGTACTTAGGGGTGTACTTAGGGGTGTACTTAGGTGGGTCTTGGGGGGAGGTACTTAGGGGGGTACTTAGGGGTGTGCTTAGGGGGGTCTTGTGTGGGTACTTAGGGGGGTACTTAGGGGGGTCTTGGGAGGGGTACTGAGGGGGGGTACTTAGGGTGATACTAAGGGGGTCTTGGAGGGGGTCTTGGGGCGGGGGGGTACTTAGGGGGCACTTTGGGGGGTCTTGGGGGGGTACTTAGGGGGGGTACTTATGAGGATCTTGGGGGGGGACTTGGGGTGGTTGTACTTAGGGGGTCTCGGGGGGGTACTTAGTTGGGTACTTAGGAGGCTACTTAGGGGGGTCTTGGGGGGGTACTTAGGGGGGTCTTGGGGGGTCTTGGGGGGGGACCTGTGGGGGGTACTTAGGGGGGGACTTGAGGGGGTACTTAGGGGGTTCTTTGGGGGGGGGGCTTGGGGGGGGTACTTTGGGGGGTACTTAAGGGGGTCTTGGGGGTTCTTAGGGGTGTACTTAGGGGGGTCTTGGGGGGGAGGTACTTAGGGGGGGACTTGGAGGGGGGTTACTTAGGGGTGTACTTAGGGGGGGTACTTAAGGGGGTCTTGGGGGTTCTTAGGGGTGTACTTAGGGGGGTCTTGGGGGGAGGTACTTAGGGGGGGACTTGGAGGGGGTTACTTAGGGGTGTACTTAGGGGGGTCTTGGGGGGGGGACTTGTGGGTGGTACTTAGGGGGGTCTTGGGGGGGGACTTGGGGGAGGTACTTAGGGGGGTACTTAGGTGGGTATTTGGGGGGGTTTGGGGGGGGGGTACTTAGGGTTGGTACTTAGGGGGGTCTTGGGGGGGGTACTTAGGCGGGGTACTTAGGGGGCTTCTTAGGGTGGTACTTAGGGGGGTCTTGGGGGGGGTACTTAGGGGGGTACTTAAGGTGGTGTTGGGGGGTTCTTATGGGTGTACTTAGGGGGGTCTAGGGGGGAGGTACTTAGGGGGGTACTTAGGGGGGTACTTAGGGTTGGTACTTAGGGGGGTACTTAGAGGGGTACTTAGGGGGGTCTTAGGGGGCTCTTAGGGGGGGGGTTTGGTGGGTGTACTTAGGGGGGACCTGGGGGGTACTTAGGGGGTACTTAGGGGGTTCTTGGGGGGTACTTAGGGGAGGCTTAGGGGGTCCTGGGGGGGACTTGGGGGAGTTACTTAGGGGGGTACTTAGGTGGGTCTTTTGGGGGGGGCTTGGGGGGGGGGGGTTACTTGGGGGGGGTTCTTAGGGGGGTACTTAGGGGGGTCTTGGGGGGGGACTTGGGGGGGGGTACTTTGGGGGGCCTTGGGGGGGTACTTAGGGGGTACTTAGGGGGATCTTGAAGGGGGACTTGGGGGGTGGTACTTAGGGGGGTCTTGGGGGGGGTACTTAGGTGGGTACTTAGGGGGGTACTTAGGGGGGTCTTGGGGGGGATTTGTGGGGGGAATTTGTGGGGGGTACTTAGGGGGGGACTTGGGGGGGTACTTAGGGGGTTCTTTGGGGGGGCTTGGGGGGGGTGGCTTGGGGGGGGGTACTTAGGGGGGTCTTGGGGGGAGGTACTTAGGGGGGGTACTTAGGGGTGTACTTAGGGTTGGTACTTAGAGGGGAACTAAGGGGGGTACTTAGAGGGGTACTTAGGGGGGTCTTGGGGAGGTCTTAGGGGGGACTTGTGGGTGGTACTTAGGGGGGTCTTGGGGGGGGTACTTAGGGGAGGTACTTAGGGGGCCTTGGGGGGGGGGGGGTACTTAGGGGTGTTTTTGGGGTGGGACTTGTAGGGGGTACTTAGGGGGGGACTTAGGGGGGTCTTGTGGGGGGTTTGGGGGGGTACTTAGGGGGGTACTTAGAGGGGTCTTGGGTGGGGTACTGAGGGGGGTACTTAAGGGGATCTTAGGGGGGTACTTAGGGTGATACTTAGGGGGGTCTTGGAGGGGGACTTGGGGGGGGGGGTACTTAGGGGGGTACTTTAGGGGGTCTTGGTGGGGTACTTAGAGGGGTACTTAGGGGGGTCTTGGGGGGGGACTTGTGAGGGGTACTTAGGGGGGGACTTGGTGGGGGGGGTACTTAGGGGTGTACTTAGTGGGGTACTTAGGGGGGTCTTGGGGGGGGACTTGTGGGGGGTACATAGGGGGGTACTTAGGGGGGTCTTGGGAGGGTACTTAGGGGGTTTAGGGGGGGGACTTGTAGGGAGTACTTAGGGGGGGACTTATGGGGGTCTTGGGGGGGTCTTAGGGGGGGACTTGGAGGGGGTTACTTAGGGGTGTACTTAGGGGGGTCTTGGGGGGGGACTTGTGGGTGGTACTTAGGGGGGTCTTGGGGGGGGACTTGGGGGAGGTACTTAGGGGGGTCCTTAGGTGGGTATTTGGGGGGGTTTGGGGGGGGGGTACTTAGGGTAGGTACTTAGGGGGGTCTTGGGGGGGTACTTAGGCGGGTACTTAGGGGGCTTCTTAGGGTGGGTACTTAGGGGGGTCTTGGGGGGGTACTTAGGGGGGGTACTTAAGGTGGTGTTGGGGGGTTCTTATATGGGTGTACTTAGGGGGGTCTAGGGGGGAGGTACTTAGGGGGGTACTTAGGGGGGTACTTAGGGTTGGTACTTAGGGGGGTACTTAGAGGGGTACTTAGGGGGGGTCTTAGGGGGCTCTTAGGGGGGGGGGGTTTGGTGGGTGTACTTAGGGGGGACCTGGGGGGTACTTAGGGGGTACTTAGGTGGTACTTAGGGGGTTCTTGGGGGGGTACTTAGGGGAGGCTTAGGGGGTCCTGGGGGGGACTTGGGGGAGTTACTTAGGGGGGTACTTAGGTGGGTCTTTTGGGGGGGGCTTGGGGGGGGGGTTACTTGGGGGGGGTACTTAGGGGGGTACTTAGGGGGGTCTTGGGGGGGGACTTGGGGGGGGGGGTACTTTGGGGGGCCTTGGGGGGGGTACTTAGGGGGTACTTAGGGGGATCTTGAAGGGGACTTGGGGGGGTGGTACTTAGGGGGGGTCTTGGGGGGGTACTTAGGTGGGTACTTAGGGGGGTACTTACGGGGGGTCTTGGGGGGGATTTGTGGGGGGGATTTTTGG